>NC_061512.1:87187665-87282878 GCF_022539505.1 Lolium rigidum | reverse complement strand
CAAGTCAGGAGGAGCAGGGCAGGCATAAGATCATCACAGAAGCAAACCCTCTACACCAACAACCTTTCTAGGAGCTGGAGTGAGGTATACACAGATAATCATGAGCAAGCCACAGTTTTGCTCATATCATAAGCACATGCATACATCACAGCAAGAGAAAAGGGTAGAAACCCTGTTTGTATCATCATCTGGCTACCAAGCCATGTGGTGCAAGCAAAAAGGATGAATAGCCAGAAGGAAATTACCCAGGGAACACTGGATGTGTCAGCACAGTGACACAACCGAGAGAAATCCAACAAGGATTTAATCCCTATCTAGCCACAGATTCACTTAGCACCCTATAGCTAGCTACACCATCAGAATATAGACATTTATATGTCTATGTTTATTTCAGCATCAATTATACTGAAAGCCCATGATTGACTACCAGGATTAGTGCACAGAAGCATCCATGAGGTAGGAGCAACCATTTCTAAGCAGACAGAGCCTGCTAGGGTCACAACAGCTACCTATCCACATAGGAAATTCACCAAAGCATCACATCATTATCCAGGAGGATTCAGTATGAGCTAGGGTACCCAACCAGTGGTTGGCATCCCTCTAGCTACATCAAATTCATCCATATGATCATTACTGATAAACAGTTCACATCATTTATCCATCTAGTAAAGCAAGGAATTACAGATAAATGAAACAGTTAAGTAACTAAAGCACCAACATCTTGCCAGTGAACCAATGGCTCACTGCAAGCATCAGATGATGCTTGAGCAAGCATTAACACACACCAGCACAAGTATAAGTGTCACACAGACACTAGGAGAAGCACTAGTAAGGCCCAGGCAACAAGCAAGTGATGATCATTTGATCACCAGAGCCTGCTAGAGCATGCCAAGGCATGCTAGAATCAATCACCAGTATCACACATGAATTCTATGACTTAAACAGCCACAGATAAGCAACAATTAGATCGCAGACTAGCACATAAACCATTTTTATGATTGTATCCAGAAGCATATCATCAAGGAAGTGATGTATATGGACAACAATTAAGCAAAGCCAAACCTACTGTGAGCCAGAACTCAATAATCATCACACAAATAACACTGTCTCTTGCTAAACAGCAAGAATCAACCACAGTAATAAACCAGAGGAGCTAGAGCTTATTACAGCACAAGTAAGCAAGCAATAGCAGTGGCTGGTGATGCTCAGATGAGCATCTAGCCGGATGATGGCATGTATAACCTCAAGGGTGAGCAGGGACAAGAATCAAAGGAAGCACACATCACAGCAGGATTTGCACAAGCACATAGACTAGAGCAAGCATGGCAATAGCAACATAGCAAGCAGCATGCGTAGCAGCAACGAGCTAAGCGCAGCAGAGCAGCAGCAACAGCATGGCAGACCTCCACAAGGAGGAAGGCCATGGCCAGAGCACATAGAAGAGAAGAAAGAACAAGCACAAAGGGTAAGGGAGAGGCGGCGCATGTACCTGGAGCGAGCAGACGGCAGGCGTAGCCGTGGCGGCCACGGCGGCGCGCGCCGAAGGCACGGCGGCACCTGGCCAGGCCATGCCAGGCCCGACTAGCGCCGCAGCACTCCACACCACGGTGGGAAGGCCCGACGGCGCCATCACGTCTGAGGCGCCGGTGAGCACCGCACCACCGTGCGGACAAACGAGAGGGGAATCGGCGAAGGGGCGGCTAGAACCAGATCGATGCCGTGGATCTGGTGCGCCGTCACGTGGCGGTGCAAATGCGCCCCATGGCGAGGGCCATGGCGGCCGGGGATCGCCGGAATCGGCCGGCGACGGTGAGGGCGACGCAGATCGCCAGAGAGAGAAGAGGGGATTAGGGTTAGGTCGAGCGGCGCGAGGAGGTGGGCGAGTGAGCGATCGCTCGGGTCAGTTGGACCCGAGCTGGTTTAGCCCAACCCACTGGGCTCCACTGACAGGTGGGCCCAGGGGCAAATACGACTTTTCACAATTTGATAAAAACCTGAAATTTTGAAATTCAATAGAAAATTGATAAAAGCTCTAAAAAAATAATTAAAAATATGAAAATGAATCAGCATAAAATTCTCTATTTAAATAAAATACCAAACAGAATTTTTGAAGACAACTAAGAATAAGTCCTATTTTGTTGATTTAAATAAGAATTTAAATCACATATAATATTTTCTAAAATGAAAATAAGTCCATTAATGCAATTGGACTTTAAAAACACCTTGACAACATTTCAAGGTTGTATATTACTTCAAATCAAGTATTCCCAAATTATTCTTAGTATCAACCTCTTACATGAAATAATAACGACATCGGAAGGGGGGAACAAACCCTAAAAATAGAATCATGCATAATTGCTTCTTTAACCATTGCCCTTATCGGACAATGATGCTATTTTTCAGAACCAGAGGACAAGGGTCAGTCCACACCTTCCAACTGCAAAACTTTGCAGTGTTCAGGCAAGTTCATCACTTGCTCATGTCAATTGAGTATTTCTATCAAATTAATTGCAAAGTACTATGGTTATCACTATTGCATAAAAATCAAAACCACTACTTTCATAACTATGGATATGACTATGTGGTGGGCAATGGAACCATGGATTGTGTTGATATGGTGGAGGTTCCATTGCACGGGTTTATATCCATCTAGGATTAAACAACAAATGTCGCCAGATGATTCTTGTGCTGTAATACCCGTGTTAACCATAAGATCCGGAGTGGGACGGAGTAGTCAAAAGTGTTTCCACCTCTCGTTCATCAACCGATGCGCTTTACCGTAGTACACTTGTAATCCAAGGGGGCAAGCGGTGAGGCTGGGGAGTCCTAAGTCCCCACGGCATTGTCCGTAGTACACTTGTCGCCCGATGGAGCAAGCGGAGAGGCTGGGGAGTCCTAAGTCCCCACGGTATTGCGGTCTATGATGGGTTGCAGCTACCGGCGTAGGAGTGTATGGTAGAGCCCAGCACTGTCGTCGTGGTCGGGGTCCACCTTGAAATCTACGGGAATAATGGGACCGGCGTGGACCCAGGGTCGGGGCATGCAACAAAGGGTGGGTGTTCGAGGCAGCGGAGGAACATGATTGGCTAGACCTTATACCGGGCCTCACACCGAAGGAAGTGTGGACGGGAAAGCTGCCCGGTTGGCACCAAGGTTAAGATCTCTTATGGGTAAAGCAACACACCTCTGCGAGTGTAAAGAAGCGTGACTGTCACTCCTCGTTCGGGATAAGGAAGCTGCGAACGCGGCCGGAAAGGAGCTCCATGAAGTTCTAGTAAACCGGTGAAGGCTGACGGACATAGCTCTTTGGAATAAAAGCAATCTCTTGAAGAAATGTTTACCAAAACTTGCATTGGTATTAGACTTTACTGGTCTAATATCGTAGATAGTGCATTAAACACCTCTTATCTAAAATGAACTTGTTGAGTACGCTCGTACTCATACCACTCTTAAATCCCATGCTTAGATTGTCTGAATCGTCTGGAGGAGGACTACGACAACAATGAAGGAGCCGAGATCATCGGCTACGAAGAACCTGACCTCTCAGAAGGTGTTGAAGGCGTAGACTATCTCATAGTCTACGGATCCGGGAGGCTTCCGGAGGAGAACAAGCCTAGAGATATCCGATAGTAGCGAGTAACCGAGCAGCCCGAACTCTAGTATTTAGGCTGCTCGAGGCAATAAATGTATAGTTTAATGAGACTCGTCATGTTGTAAGCTAAGTTGGGTTCACCTCGAACCCAGGAGTATCCCTCCGAGGACCCAAGAGGAGCTCCAAGACAATATATGTTTGATGCTTGTAATAATAAGTGAATGAGTTATGGACCCTGCTATGTTCGTTGTACTACTGCGAGGGATGTAATATTTGCGGAATGGTACTTCGTGAATGTTATATCAACGACTGGCATACTACAACATGCAGTGGTATGCAGGGTCACCACACCACGGTTGTCGCGGCGGGAGTATTTCTGGTCGCGCTGCCCGTAGTCGGTGTTGGTGACAAACTCGGCGTTGCCGCCGTCGGCACGGCGCTTGCCGCTGCTTGGGCGAGTGCCGAAGCGGTAGTCGTCGCGGCGAGTGTCGGACCGATGTGGGCGGCGATTGCGCCGCTGGCCGTACTCGTCGTCTGAGTCGACTGTGGGGTCCTCGTCAGCGTAGCGTTGGGCGATGTTGAATAGCTCGGCCATGGAGATATTGTCGCGGCTGTGGCGCCTGAGCTTGGCGCCAAGTGGCTCGTACCGGCAACACTGCCTAAAGCAGTAGATCGCCGTGTTCGTGCTGATGCCGCTCGACGTCGTCCACATGTCCTGCCACCACTGTACCCAACGGCGAGTCGACTCGCGAGGTCCTTGGATGCAGCGGTCAAGATCGTCGATGGTGGTAGTGCGGGTGTAGGCGTTGGCGAAGCGCTGGATGAAGGCGGCGCGGGCTTCCTCCCACGAGTCGATGCTGTTTGGGGGGAGGGTGTTGAACCATTGGCGATTCAGCCCATCCATCATGAGGGGCAGGTAACGAGCGGCGAGTAGCTCCGTGTAACCTTGGATTCCCATCGCCATGGAGTAGGAGTTGATCCAGACCGTGGGGTCGATGTGCGTATCGTACTTCTCAATGTCTCGAGGGCCCTTGAACCCCGCAGGGTAGGGCTCGCCCCTGATCATGGGGCCAAAGCATGTTGGGCCGACCCGGTTGAATGCGCTCTGGCGCAGCGGCTCATCCACATAGTGGTCGTTCAGGCGATTGCGCGCTCGCCACGCTTGGTCATTGACGATGTAGTGCACGCGTCGATTGGATGTCCGTTGGCGGCGACCATTGCCCGCGGGGGCGGGGCTCGACTCAGTTGTTTGTCGACTAAGCGGCGCGCGGTGCCGGGGGTGGGCAGTTGTTGACGTTGGCGACCGCGCAATTTACAGCCGCCGAGGACACGGCGCGACTGGACGAGGAGCGTGAATAGAGCCGTCCCTGGGAGTCTGACGCAGCGTGTTGCTGTTCCAGGGCCTTGGCGACCAAAGCCTTGGCGTGCTGGACGAAGAGAGCTCCCTCACCGGTGTCGGGGAGGTTGGCTAGGGTGGCCTGTGTAGCGGCGATGTTGTCTGTCGGCGACAAGTGGAGGGGAAACCCGTTGACTTCGACTTCCGGTCGGGTGCCAGGTGGAGGTGGTGGTGGTGGCGGTGGAGGTGCACCGTGCGCCACTCGGCCAGCAGCGGCTCGGCTCGACTCCGGGACACCATAGTTTTGGATTTGGGCGACCTGGACTTCTGCGTCTGGATCATCGAAGTTGACGCGAGCGGAGGGGAAGCCCTGCTGGTGAGCTCGCTCCATACGTGCGCGATTGCGCTGCTGGCGGAACCGGGACACGGCTCGCGCCGAGTCCTGCTCGAGGCGGAACTTTTGTCGCTCGGCGAGCTCCTTTTTCCTTTGCTCCTCGAGGGCCGCTCCATGCGCCTCGATCTCGGTCGCGTTTGCAGTCTCGGGGAGGGGCATGGACAAGGGGTCGTTCGGAGGTACTTCATCACCAGCCGCCATGAGGACGGCGATCGGGTACTGGTAGCGCGGGGCGTCGACGGAGTCGGAGTCAAAGAGAGGGAGGATGGAGTTGTCCTCGAAGTCACTCGGGTGGGAGACTGGGGTGATGGAGTCCCCCAGAGACGCCGCGACGATGGATCCTGCGACCGACACCGCGGCTGCCGAATCTGCGTCATCCTCCACGACCAACTTATCCTCGACGTGCGTGTCGTCGGAGAGGGGGAGAGTGGCGGTGAGGAGCTGGCCTGGCGCGAAGGGGTCGTGTAGCTGGCCGGGGTGAGCCTCGGTGGGGTCGCTGACGCCGGCGACCCCGACGAAGAGGTTGATCGTGCCGACCGGCACCATCCAAGCGTGGGTGAGAGGCGACGAGGCCGGCTGGTAGGAGCTCGGCTGGATGTGGAAGAAGTTGCCCGTGGAGATCATCATGTCGGAGGCAACCGGCCAGCGAATTGGCGAGTAGGGCCTCGCCGCAGCTCGGAGGCCTGATGTCCCATGCCCCACGGTGGGCGCCACTGTCGCGGACATGACCACGACAGGTGCTACAGGGTGCAACACTTCATTGATGCGGGAGCAAGTAGACATAGCCATCTGTGGAACGAGGTGCACAAGACGCAAGGTTTTACCCAGGTTCAGCCCCTCCGGAGAGTAAAAGGCCTACGTCCTGCTAGATCTATTACTCAGTGGAGAATTGCAATGGGGGGGGCTCAGTCGGCGGCTATGCCAAGAGCAATGAGGGGAAGATTGGATCTCAAATGAGGTGTCTTTCTAGGGTCTTGCTCGGGGGTTTATATAGGTGATGGGATTCATAGCATAGAAAACAAAAAAATTCCTACCGCGAGAACGAAAACACAAGCCAAGATCTAATCTAGTAGACGGTAGCAACGAGAAGATCATGAGACTAACCCTCGAAGATTTCCAAAGCCTAACGAGATTAGATCTCGTGGTGGATGTAGTCGATCACTTGCCGCTTGCAAAAGCGCGTAGAAGATCTTGACGGTGCCACAATCGGGCAGCACCTCCGTACTCGGTCACACGTTCGGTGTTGATGAAGACGACGTCCTCCTCCCCGTTCCAGCGGGCAGCGGAAGTAGTAGATCCTCCTCGGAATCCCGGCAACACGACGGCGTGGTGGCGGTGGTGGTGGAGAACTCCGGCAGGGCTTCGCCTATGCGCTGCGGGAGTAGTATGTGGAGGAGGGGCGCTAGGGTTTGGGGAGAGGGGGGACTTGGGCGCCACCATCAAGGGGTGCGGCCAAGGAGGCTATTGTGTGTCCGGCCCCCTCCCCTTTGCTCCTCATTATATAGGTGGAAAACCCCCAAGAGTTGGACTCCAAGTCTTCGAATAAGACCGGATCCAAAACTGGCCATAAGCACGAAACCTACCCAAGGTGGGACTCCTACTCAAGGTGGGACTCCCACCCTTCCTTGGGGGGAGGGGGGGTTGGCCGGCCACCAAGGTGGAGCCCACCTGGGACTCCTCCCCCTTAGGGTTGGCCGGCCATGCAAGGTGGAGTCCCTCCGGGACTCCACTTTCCATGGTGATTTCTTCCGGACTTTTCTAGAACCTTCTAGAACCTTCCATAAATGCACCAGATCATTTTCAAACTTGGAAAATGACTTCCTATACTTGAATCTTATTCTCCGGACCATTCCGGAACTCCTCGTGATGTCCTGGATCCCATCCGAGACTCCGAACAAAACTTCGAACTCCATTCCATATTCCATATCTACTTAAACGACATCAAACCTTAAGTGTGTCACCCTACGGTTCGCGAACTATGCGGACATGGTTGAGACCTCTCTCCGACCAATAACCAATAGCGGGATCTGGAGATCCATAATGGCTCCCACATATTCAACGATGACTTTAGTGATCGATTGAACCATTTACATACGATACTGATTCTCTTTTCACGTGATATTTTACTTGTCCGAGGTTTGATCATCGGTATCTCTATACCTCGTTCAACCTCGTCTCGTGACAAGTACTCTTTACTCGTACCGTGATATGTCATCTCTTATGAACCATTCATATGCTTGCAAGCTAATTAGACGACATTCCACCGAGAGGGCCTAGAGTATATCTATCCGTCATCGGGATGGACAAATCCCACTGTTGATCCATATGCCTCAACTCATACTTTCCGAATACCTAATCCCACCTTTATAACCATCCATTTACGCAGTGGCGTTTGATGTAATCAAAGTACCCTTCCGGCATAAGTGATTTATATGATCTCATGGTCGAAAGGACTAGGTAACTATGTATCGAAAGCTTATAGCAAATGAACTTAATGACGTGATCTTATGCTACGCTTAATTGGGTGTGTCCATTACATCATTCACATAATGACATAACCTTGTTATTAATAACATCCAATGTTCATGATCATGAAACTATGATCATCTATTAATCAACAAGCTAGTTATACAAGAGGCTTACTAGGGACTCCTTGTTGTTTACATAACACACATGTATCAATGTTTCGGTTAATACAATTATAGCATGGTATGCAAACATTATCATAAACACAAAGATATATTATAATAACCATTTTATTATTGCCTCTTGGGCATATCTCCAACAGTCTCCCACTTGCACTAGAGTCAATAATCTAGTTTACATTTGTAAAGATATAACACCTTGGCCTTCCGGTGCTTTATCATGTTTTGCTCACGGGAGAGGTTTTAGTCAACGGTTCTGACACACTCAGAAACGTATGTATTTTGCAATTCATTTGCGTCTTCACGCATCACTCATTTTCCAAATGAGTTGGCATTAAATATGTTTGGTCTTCTGGTGGAACCTTAATTCCGCGGTCTGAAATATGTCACTAATATTGTCACACACAATATAGCTTCAAAGTTCTGACACTATCGGAACTTCACCAAATTCTCAAAGAACTTCTTGACTTAACATCCTCAATCATTGTCAAAACAATGACATACTCTGCCTGCTTTTGTAGAATCCATCACAATATTTAGAACTCTTCTAAATCTAGCATTGTGCTACCTTTTAAACAACACTTAGCCTAATTGAGATTTGAAATTTATTTTTATAGGTGACCAAACAAATATCGGTGCAACACCTTACAGCGATTTGTTTGTCATTACCCCATATAAAACTATATATGTATCCTTGGTTCTTCTAAAGCACACAGGGATATTCTTACTGTTGTCCAATGATCATCACATGAATCATTCTGGTATATCCTCCTAACCTTTTAGAGCACAGGACATCTGATTTTGTACATATTATTCGTGATCTAAAATCACTCATGTGTTTTTACTCATCGAGTGTCAAATACACTCAAGTCTTGTTAAACCTTCACATGACAAGAACATTTTCTTAATATTTCTATATTGAACTACTTCAATATCCATTTTATGTACTTTGACTTAAACTTATTATGTGTTAATCTATCTTCATAGATCTTGACACTAAATATGTTTTAGTCCATATCCTTTCATTGAAGTTAATTCTCAATGAAACCTTTTAATAAAGTATATAATTACATCATTTATAACCAACTATATGTCATCTACATAAAGTATTATAAATATGTCTCAGCGCTCCCACTTAATTTCTTGCAAATGCAAGCATCTTCATCGTTTCTGATGAAATCAAAAACTCTTTGACTATTTCATCCGGTGAAGATTCCAACTCCGCGATACTCACTTCATCCAATTGAAGTTCGTATACCTATCTAGTATTCCACGGACTAGCAAAACTCTTGGTTTGTATCTTGTATACACCTATAATACACACTTCTGTTAAGTAATGTATTTTGCCATCCTACTAGCATATCTCATAAAAGAAATATGTAGCGATTACTCGAATAATCCACATAGACTATAAGCATTGCTACGGAAGATCTAATCTTATCACAGTCAACTCTTTGAACTTTGTCGTAAACAACTTTTCGACAAGTCGAGCTTCTTCAAGGATATTACATCCAAGTCCATCAATTTCATAGATCCATTGACTTTCAAAAAGTATTCATCTATCTTGGATTTCATGGCGCATAGCCATTTTAACGGAGTCAGGGCCCATCATAACTTCTTTGTTTGTAGTTGGTTTATCATTGTTCAAAATCAATCCTTTGTCCACAAATCATTTATTTGATCACAAAGTAAACCATACCTACAAGGTTCAATATGTACTTCGATCTCCATGACTAAAACACTTTGTAGTCATGGGAGCCATGATCGTCGTGGCCGCTTTCGAAACCAATTCCGATGCTGCGCTACTCTGATCATTATGCTCAGGTTCATAAACCTTATCAAGTTCTATTGTCCTCCCACTCAAATACTTCTCTAGAAACAATTTCTTGGGAATAAGTAAGAAACATCGACAAACACTTTTGTCTTTGTTTCCATGGTGGAAAGAATTCCCAATTAATTCTTTGGGGTAACCAACAAAGACATTCATCCGATTTTGGTTGTAAACTTATTTACCTTATGCTATGCATACCAAAATTTAAGAAAGGACTATTAGGGTTCATACCCATGCCATAACTCGTATGGTGTCATTTCAACGGATCATGATGATGCTCTATTCAGTGTAAAAGCGGTAGTCTCTAAAGCATAATCCACAAAAATATAATGGCTTCATTTTATTTTATCTCATCATTAATCCAACAAGGTTTGGATACGTCTCTCGGATACTTCATCATCACTATGATACTCCAAGAAACGTGAGTTGTAGAACAACTTCATAACTCTCTTAGATGTTCGCTAAAACTAGTAATTCAAATATTTCCACTATGATCCAATCATAGATATTTGACTTTTCTATTACGATGATTTCCACTTCATCCTGAAATTTATTTGAATCTATTCAAATGTTTCAAACTTCTTCCTTATCGAATATATCCACATATATATACTCAATTCATTGTTGGAAGTTTTCATGAAGTAGAAGAATCTCCCGCACACAACTATGCCCAGTGAACCACATATATCATCATGTATGTTTCCACTAAGTTAGTTGTCCGTTCAACTCTTGGCCTATGAACGGTATTTCAGTCATTCTCTTTAGAAAAGATTTGCAAGCGCCAAACGATTCAAAAATCGAATGACTCCAAAAATCCATTTGCATGGAGTTCCTTCATGTGTTCCTCTCTAACATGACCTAAATGGCGGTTCCACAAATAAGTGGAATTCAAATCATTTGCCTTATGGCATTTTAGCGTCAGTATTATGTATGTGTGATTCACCATTAAGATTTATAATAACTTATCCATCGTACATGGAGTAATGTCATAATTTGAACAACTCATTGTTTTTATTTGACCAGAACAAAATAACAATTTATTAAGTTCTTTATTATAAATTCTAAAGGCTAGGTAGAATGCCAACGATAAACATAATAACACTTTATTATGTTCCAGGCGTGCATTATTACCTTCTTGTATTGTGTTGTATTGTATGACATCTCATACCAACTGATGCGTGCAGTTAACACACGTCCGTTGGGAACCCCAAGAGGAAGGTGTGATGCGTACAGTAGCAAGTTTTCCCTCAGAAAGAAACCAAGGTTTATCGAACCAATAGGAGCCAAGAAGCACGTTGAAGGTTGATGGCGGCGAAGTGTAGTGCGGCGCAATACCAGGGATTCCGGTGCCAACGTGGAACCTGCACAACACAATTAAAGTACTTTGCCCCAACGTAACAGTTAGCAAGGTAGTCAGAATCCCGATCCTACTACCGGAATCCTACGATTTGACGATCTTACATCACCGTATCGATCCAAATCCCACTATGAATCCCAATCGCATAGAATCCATGTTGAGTCCCGATCCGAATCATAGAATCCTTTACAATATTGTAGAATCTCGATCCCTTTTATGGATTTTTCCGATTCTACTAACTCATTATTTTTCCCATCTGCAAAACCATACAAGGATACTACTTAAACATCCCAAGCCCTTTTCACTTGCTTTACTACCCTTTATTTACCTACAAAATATCAAATGATCTATTGCTAGAACATTTTTGCTAGAAACTTAATGTATTATAATTTTTATCTCCATTATACTGTTACACAAACTTTCTGTGTGATAAAAATATCTTCTCTGAGTAAGTATGGTAGGATCCCAGATTCTACGATTCGATACTACGACTCGATTCTGCCTAATGAAAATCGATCCGACTCCGAATCCCAACTCTGACTACCTTGACAGTGAGGTTGTCAATCTCACCGGCTTGCTGTAAACAAAGGATTAACCGTATAGTGTGGAAGATGATGTTTGTTTGCGAAGAACAGTAAAGAACAATTGCAGTAGATTGTATTTCAGATGTAAAGAATGGACCGGGGTCCACAGTTCACTAGTGGTGTCTCTCCCATAAGATAAATAGCATGTTGGGTGAACAAATTACGAGTTGGGCAATTGACAAATAAAGAAGGCATAACAATGCACATACATATATCATGATGAGTACTATGAGATTTAATCGGGGCATTACGACAAAGTACATAGACCGCTATCCGAGCATGCATCTATGCCTAAAAAGTCCACTTTCGGGTTATCATCCGAACCCCTTCCGGTATTAAGTTGCAAGCAACGAGACAATTGCATTAAGTATGGTGCGTAATGTAATCAACACAAATATCCTTAGACAAAGCATCGATGTTTTATCCCTAGTAGCAACGAGCACATCCACAACCTTAGAACTTTCCGTCACTCGTCCCGAGATTTAATGGAGGCATGAACCCACTATCGAGCATAAATACTCCCTCTTGGAGTTACAAGTATCAACTTGGCCAGAGCCTCTACTAGCAACGGAGAGCATGCAAGAACATAAACAACATATATGATAGATTGATAATCAACTTGACATAGTATTCAATATTCATCGGATCCCAACAAACACAACATGTAGCATTACAAATAGATGATCTTGATCATGATAGGCAGCTCACAAGATCTAACATGATAGCACAATGAGGAGAAGACGACCATCTAGCTACTGCTATGGACCCATAGTCCAGGGGTGAACTACTCACACATCAATCCGGAGGCGATCATGGCGATGAAGAGTCCTCCGAGGAGATGATTCCCCTCTCCGGCGGGGTGCTGGAGGCGATCTCCCGAATCCCCGAGATGGGATTGGCGGCGGCTGCGTCTCTGGAAGGTTTTCCGTATCGTGGCTCTCGGTACAGAGGGTTTCGCGACGAAGGCTTTAAGTAGGCGGAAGGGCGGAGTCGGAGGAGTCACGGGGGCCCCACACGCTAGGGCCGCGCGGCCAAGGCCTGGGCCGCGCCGCCCTAGTGTGTCGCCACCTCGTGGCCCCACTTCGTATCTCCCTCGGTCTTCTGGAAGCTTCGTGGAAAAATAAGACCCTGGGCGTTGATTTCGTCCAATTCCGAGAATATTTCCTTTGTAGGATTTTTGAAACCAAAAACAGCGAGAAAACGAGCAATCGGCTCTTCGGCATCTCGTCAATAGGTTAGTGCCGGAAAATGCATAATAATGACATATAATGTGTATAAAACATGTGAGTATCATCATAAAAGTAGCATGGAACATAAGAAATTATAGATACGTTTGAGACGTATCAAGCATCCCCAGGCTTAGTTCCTACTCGCCCTCGAGTAGGTAAACGATAACAAGGATAATTTCTGAAGTGACATGCTATCATAATCTTGATCAATACTATTGTAAAGCACATGAGATGAATGCAGCGATTCGAAGCATTGATGAAGACAATGAGTAAACAATTGAATCATATAGCAAAGACTTTTCATGAATAGTACTTTCAAGACAAGTATCAATAAGACTTGCATAACAGTTAACTCATAAGATATAAATTCTTAGTAGAAAGCTTTGAAACAACACAAAGGAAGATATAAGTTTCAGCGGTTGCTTTCAACTTCAACATGTATATCTCATGGATAATTGTCAACACAAAGTAATATAACAAGTGCAATAGGTAAACATGTAAGAATCAATGCACACAGTTTACACAAGTGTTTGCTTCTAAGATAGAAAGAATAGGTAAAGCTGACTCAACATAAAGTAGAAGAATGGCCCTTCGCGAGAGGGAAGCATGGATTACTATTTTTGTGCTAGAGCTTTTCATTTTGAAAACATAGAAACAATTTTGTCAACGGTAGTAATAAGTCATATGTGTTATGTATAAGATATCTTATAAGTTGCAAGCCTCATGCATAGAATACTAATAGTGCCCGCACCTTGTCCTAATTAGCTTGGATTAACACGGATTATCATTGCATAACATATGTTTCAACCAAGTGTCACAAAGGGGTACCTCTATGCCGCCTGTACAAGGGTCCAAGGAGAAAGTTCGCATTGGATTTCTCGCTTCTGATCATTCTCAACTTATACATCCATACCGGGACAACATAGACAATAGATAATGGACTCCTCTTTTAATGCTTAAGAATTTAACAACAAATAATATTCTCATAAGAGATTGAGGTTTTGTGTCCAAACTGAAACTTCCACCATGATTCATGGCTTTAGTTAGCGGCCCAATGTTCTTCTCTAACAATATGCATACTCAAACCATTTGATCATGAATATCGCCCTTACTTCGAGACAAGACGAACATGCATAGCAACTCACATGATATTCAACAAAGGTAAAAGTTGATGGCGTCCCCAGAAACATGGTTACCGCTCAACAAGCAACTTATTAAGAAATAAGATACATAAGTACATATTCTTCACCACAATAGTTTTTAAGGCTATTTTCCCATGAGCTATGTATTGTAAAGGCAAAGAATAGAAGTTTAAAGGTAGCACTCAAGTAATGTACTTTGGAATGGCAGAGAAATACCATGTGGTAGGTAGGTATGGTGGACACAAATGGCATAGTTTTTGGCTCAAGGATTTGGATGCACGAGAAGAATCCCTCTCAATACAAGGCTAGGCTAGCAAGGTTGTTTGAAGCAAACTCAAGTATAAAACGGTGCAGCAAGACCCACATATAAACATATTGTAAGCATTATAAGACTTTACATCGTCTCCTTGTTGTTCAAACACCTTAACCAGAAAATATCTAGACTTAGAGAGACCAATCATGCAAACCAAATTTTAACAAGCTCTATGTAGTTCTTCATTAATAGGTGCAAGGTACATGATGCAAGAGCTTAAACATGATCTATATGAGCACAACAATTGCCAAGTATCAAATTATTCAAGACATTATACCAATTACCACATGCGGCATTTTCCGTTTCCAACCATATATCAATGAACGAGGTAGTTCAACCTTCGCAATGAACATTAAGAATAAAGCTAAGAACATATGTGTTCATACGAAACAGCGGAGCGTGTCTCTCTCCCACACAAAGAATGCTAGGATCCGATTTTATTCAAACAAAAACAAAAACAAAAGCAAACAGACGCTCCAAGTAAAGTACATAAGATGTGATCGAATAAAAATATAGTTTCACTAGAGGTGACCTGATAAGTTGTCGACGAAGAAGGGATGCCTTGGGCATCCCCAAGCTTAGATGCTTGAGTCTTCTTAAAATATGCAGGGATGAACCACGGGGGCATCCCCAAGCTTAGACTTTTCACTCTTCTTGATCATATTGTATCATCCTCCTCTCTTGACCCTTGAAAACTTCCTCCACACCAAACTCAAAACAAACTCATTAGAGGGTTAGTGCATAATTGAAAATTCATATATTCAGAGGTGAAATAATCATTATTAACACTTCTGGACATTGCACAAATCTACTGAAAGTTAATGGAACAAAGAAATCCATCAAACATAGCAAAACAGGCGATGCGAAATAAAAGGCAGAATCTGTCAAAACAGAACAGTCCGTAAAGACGAATTTTCCAGGAGCACTTAACTTGCTCAGATGAAAATGCTCAAATTTAATGAAAGTTGCGTACATATCTGAGGATCACGCACGTAAATTGGCATATTTTTCTGAGTTACCTACAGACGGGGCTGCTCAATTTCGTGACAGTAAAAAAATCTGTTTCTGTGTAGTAATCCAAATCTAGTATTGACTTTGCTGTCAAAGACTTTACTTGGCACAACAATGTAATAAAATAAAGATAAGGAGAGGTTGCTACAGTAGTAACAACTTCCAAGACTCAAATATAAAATAAAAGTACTGTAGTAAAATCATGGGTTGTCTCCCATAAGCGCTTTTCTTTAACGCCTTTCAGCTAGGCGCAGAAAGTGTGAATCAAGTGTTATCAAGAGATGAAGCATCGACATCATAATTTGTTCTAATAATAGAATCATAAGGTAACTTCATTCTCTTTCTAGGGAAGTGTTCCATACCTTTCTTGAGAGGAAATTGATATTTAATATTACCTTCCTTCATATCAATAGTAGCACCAACAGTTCGAAGAAAAGGTCTTCCCAATATAATGGGACAAGATGCATTGCATTCAATATCCATGACAACAAAGTCAACGGGGATAAGGTTATTGTTAACCATAATACGAACATTATCAATCCTCCCCAAATGTTTCTTTATAGCATTATCAGCAAGATTAACACCCAAATAACAATTTTTCAATGGTGGCAAGTCAAGCATATCATAGATTTTCTTAGGCATAACAGAAATACTTGCACCAAGATCACATAAAGCATTACAATCAAAATCATTGACCCTCATCTTAATGATGGGCTCCCAACCATCTTCTAACTTCCTAGGAATAGAAGTTTCAAGTTTTAGTTTCTCTTCTCTAGCTTTTATGAGAGCATTTGTAATATGTTTTGTAAAGGCCAAATTTATAGCCCTAGCATTAGGACTTCTAGCAAGCTTTTGTAAGAACTTTATAACTTCAGAGATGTGACAATCATCAAAATCTAAACCATTATGATCTACAGCAATGGGATCATTGTCCCCAATGTTGGAAAAAAAATTCAGCAGTTTTATCACAAGCAGTTTCAGCAGTTTTAGCAATTTCAGGTAATTTTGCACGCTTTGCACTAGGAGTAGAAACATTGCTAACCAATTATTCTACCATTAATAGTAGGATGTGTAGCAACATGTGAATCATTATTATTACTAGTGGTGGTAATAGTCCAAACTTTAGCTACATTATTCTCTTTAGAAAGTTTTTCGTTTTCTTCTCTTTCCCACCTAGCATGCAATTCAGTCATCAATCTTATATTCTCATTAATTCTAACTTGGATGGCATTTGCTGTAGTAACAATCTTATTATCATTATCCTTATTAGGCATAACTTTCAATTTTAAAAGATCAACATCGGAGGCAAGTCTATCAACCTTAGAAGCAAGAATATCAATTTTATCAAGCTTTTCCTCAACAGATTTGTTAAAAGCGGTTTGTGTACTAATAAATTCTTTAAGCATGGCTTCAAGACCAGGGGGTACACTCCTATTATTGTTGTAAGAATTCCCATAAGAATTACCATAACCATTACTATTAGCAGAAGGATATGGCATATAGTTGTTACCAAAATTATTCCTATAAGCATTATTGTTGAAATTATTACGTTTAATGAAGTTCACATCAACATGTTCTTCTTGGGCAACCAATGAAGCTAAAGGAACATTATTTGGATCAACATTAGATCTACCATTCACAAGCATAGACATAATCACATCAATCTTATCACTCAAGGAGGAGGTTTCTTCGACAGAATTTACCTTCTTACCTTGTGGAGCTCTTTCCGTGTGCCATTATACCATATATAAAAGCTAAACAATTTACCCCTCTCATAGTGATTTGGATACTGTAGATAGACACATTATCCTCTATTTTCTCTAATAGCTACATGACGCGTGGCTGTTAATTTTTTCTTTGCTGGCTGAGTGTTTTCGGTTTTCCTTTCTTTTACTCTCAAGGCAACCGGTAACCGGCTATAAGGGCGCGCTACCGGTGATCGTATATGCTGTGCAGTGCTAAGATTTGCTTCATCAGTCAAAGCGGTGGTCAAACGTGGTTCCTACCATTCTGTAGAAATATCTGGAGACCACTACGACCCTGCGGGCTGTACCTCACCGACAAAGAGATGTCTCAAAATACCCTTGGTTATAGAAATTTCCTTTCCCACTTCTCCCCATCCTGCCTTGGATGTACGGAGTAGACCATAACGCGGCCGCCGACCTCCACTTCCTTATGGAACCGTGCCGCTTTCCTTGCCTCCTCCACCTTATCCAAAACATCTCCGTCTGGCCCGGTGTTGGCCTCCATGGGCTTATGCGTCGCGAGGCCGTGCAGGGAGGAGCAGCGGTGGGGCTTCGCCTCGCGTAGGAGGGAGCCAGGCTGAGGGGTGCGCCATCGCTGGGAGGAGGCCGTCAATCGCCGCCGATACAGCCTTCTTGCGCGGCCCTGTTGCGGGAGTCCGCGCCACGATAGGCCTCACGCTTGAGCAGGCTTCCCCGGTCCTCTGCGCGCCGCCGCCTATGCGGCCCTATCGCGGGGAGTCCGCTCTGCTGGGAGCCGCGGCTTTGCTGAGGTGAGGGCCACCGTGCGGCTCGCGCTGGATTCGCGTCCGCCTGTTGCTTGAGGTCGCCCGCCTTCTCCTTAGGCTGAATCGGCTGGGCCGCTACAAGCGAGCGGGCCAAGGCAGCGGCGGGGGGTACCGCAGTTCCTGGAGAGGAGGCCGCGGGCGGTGTAGGGAACGGTGTCCGCTGACGGTGCCGTAGGTCGTTGATGCTTCCTGCTAGGACCGATGTTGTCAGCTCCTGTCGCGATTAATTAAGCAACGTGAGTGTGCCACGATGCAGTCAATGTGGTAAGAGCAGCAGATTGCCTACCTTTTTGCTCTTCTTGACTCCACTTTCTCTTCTTTCTTTGTGTGTATGACCTGTTTGATTTCACTTCAGCAGAGAAAGTACATCTTGGTCCCACCGGTGGCTCCACAGAAGCCCACCCACACAAGTCGCAGCAGCTCCACGGTCATATGGAGCACAACATGTGCATGACGAAAAGTCCGATGACCACCGGCGCTGGAACTCCAGCGTTGGAGTAAGCTAATTCCTCTTCTCGAGCTCGCAGCTGCCTTTGAAAGCTGCAGGTTGGTTCTTCTGCAGTCAGGTCTGCGAGTCCGTGGCTCCGGCATGATCGTTTTCTAGGCTTTCCTTAATTTTTCAGATACTTCACAACTCATATTTGAAGAGCTTGACAATTGCAAGCATTTTCCCTCTGCATATTGCAAGGTATTTGTGATGTTCAACATACATGGCTGCAGAGTAGTATGATTTTGATTGCTGTTGGAAATCGCAATCTCATAAGCCACTTTGTTATTCCTAACTTTGTAGTTGGCTTGCAATTTTGCATCTACCAGAACGATATGGTGTCCTCATATCACCACCTTAAACTTAAAAGCACGAAAAAAAGATCAGGTTATGTCAGCATATGATTCGCACAACAGTTTTCCATTTTATGATTTTCAGTAATTTTGATAAACTCACCTATATATATATATATATATATATATATATATATATATATATATATATATATATATATATATATATATAGGGCACCTAGGAGCATGGGCACCAAACGTGTATTTCGTATATACCTGGAGTGTACGTGTCTAAATTACACATACCTAAGGTTTACATACCTAATATATACACATATAAGTTACACATACCTAACATTTACATACCTAACATACACACATGCAAGTTACACATACCTAACATATATATACACGTATCAGTGTACGTACACCTTAGGTATGCAATATATTAGGTATGTATCACTTGAGTATGCATATCTTAGGTATGTATACCTTAGGTATGTGTAACTTAGGTATGTATACCCTCGGGTATGTGTACTACAAAGCAAAAATACGCGTATCTACGTACGGTGCCCGGGCACCTAGGAGCACCAGTTAATTTACCTATATATATATATATATATATATATATATATATATATATATATATATATATATATATATATATATATATATATATATATATATATATATATATATATATATATATATATATATATATATGAGGTCGCACTATTTTGCAACCGGTGCTCAGAATATTATTCTGAGCACCACCGATTTATTAGAGGGAGCGATCAGGTCGGACAAAAGAAAAAACGAACGCACGCCCCTGCCTTCCTATTTCTTCACCTACCCCCCACCCACGAGCCAGGAAAGCTTCAACCGTACTCATCCCCAATCGCTGACGCCCTTCCCGCCGCCCGGGCACTCATCTCCGCCGGAGCTTCTACTCGGCCGGCGCGACCATCCACAGGCGCGCCTCCTCGGCCGGCGCGGCCCTCCACGGCCGGCGCAGACCTTCGCCGGGAATCCATGCCGCCGGAAGGCCCCCACCTCCATTGGCTGCAGCTCCCGGCCATAGGCCAGGGCGCCCCCGCTGCTGTCCCGCACCACCGGCCAGGGGCCCTCCGCAGCCCCTGGTTCTTCATCGCCTCCACGGGCCACGAGCCGCTGCGTCCTCCTTCTGGCGCCACCAACAGTCCTGCCTGACTGCCTCCGATTCAACCTCCGCCGATGCAGCTGGCTGCTAGGTGCTATCTCTCTCTAGTATCGCTCCTCCCTGCAGGCTCCCTTCACTGCTCCTCCATGACGCGGCCTGGCCTGCCGTGCCGCCGCTGCTAAGCTTCTTCGATGTGGCTCATGCACTCGTCCACGCGACCAGCCGACCACGCCGACACGTTTCTTCTTCCACATGACCACGCCGATACGTCTTGCCCCTGCTCCCCACAGCCGTCGGCCGCGACCTCCCTCTACTCCCAACTGCCGCAGGCGTGCGAGCTCTCCTGCCGCTGCCGGCATGGACTTACTCTGGCGCAGTCTTGTACTTTCGCTGTCACTGGCCTGAACTCGCGCCATCGGCCGGTGCCCGCATGATGCAGGTTGCTGCTAGTACTGGTGCTCCCGCCTGGTAAGGCCATCAAGCTGGACGTCACCATGCCCACCACGCACTAGCCTAGCCTCCCCACGAGTCGCCTTTGAATTTCAGGCCAGATTTCTCTGAACTTACTCGCGACGGACCTGCTCTGTGGTTAGCTGGTGCAGTTTGGCTAGCTTCTTTTTTGTTTCAAATTGATTATGGAAGCTCACATATTTTATCTAGTTCAGTAGAATTACTTGATGACAGTAGTACAACTTAAGAGTAGCGTAGAAAAGCACATGTGTTGTGGCCGGCCAAATTGTTGTTTGCTCTAGAACTGTTGCCGATGGTGTACTACTGCTGACTGTTGTTGCTTAAGTGGACACTCCCGGTTCAATTGCAGATACTCCGCGCAATTTCCTGTCTCTCGGCAAGCTGTGCAGGCCACATTGTAAATAATTGTTTGTACCCTGTTCGGAGCATATTTCTGATACATGTCATTGTTTTTCAAAAATGAGAATCATATATCTGTTGTTGCCATGTGGCTCGCTATCCACTCGTGTCTTCACGTCTTCAGATTGTGCATGCTGCAGATGGAGCTGGATTTCTGGGCTTCGTTGGATAGTTTTGTTTTTCTGTCGAGGAATAGCTCACTCGATTTTATTGTTTGTAATCTTTGAGAAGTACACTCATTTGTTCCCGCCTGCTCGCCTGCCGGCTTTCGCCCAGGTTCGACACCAGCGGTTGTGGCTGCATTGGGCCCCACTCGCTCCCGCCTTCTCCGATGTCAGTCGCCGCTGCCGTTGCCGCCCTTCCTTGTACATCTTCAAGGTCTCAAGGTCCGCCACCTGGAGGGCTCGCGCGCCACCGCCTTAAGGTCCCCCGCGCCGCCAACTACAGCCCCCCCCCCCGCGCCGCCGCCTTGAGGCCCGCCGCGTCGCCGACTACAGGTCCACCATGCCGCCGCCTCCAGTTCTCGCGCGTTGCTGCCTCCAGTTCTCGCGCGTTGCCGCCTCGAGAGCCCCACAACTACCTTCCTCTTGCACGGGTCCATTGCATCTCCGGCCTCCCCGCGCGCCACAGAGGTTGCCCATCAATGGAGTTTCCCCGGACCTCCTCGGCGCCGGTGGTTCTTACCCCACACTCCAGTGTTGCTCCCCTTCTCGGTTCGCGGGTTCGAGCTCTGCCAACCTCCTCAGAGTAGGCTCTGCCGCCCAGGTGCCTAGTACACCACGCGTGTGGCTGCTGTCGGCCTCCCGGGGCTCAGCCTCTAGACCGCCTCTTGCCAGCTCGGCCCGGCCGCACATCCACACGACGGCAACATGCCTAGATCCCAACGGAGCTGCCAGTGCCCTCCCACGGCTCTCTTGAACTGCCCCGTCCCTACGCCTGAATTTAGTCAACACCATTCCTGAACTTAGCGTGAGAGCCAGCAGAAGGAGGATGCGCGAGGCTATAGGCGTGCGCAAAGCTGCAGCTCTTGATTGACGCAACACTCTGTTTCTGCTCTGAATCCGGGCACTCGTGTTTGGACGTGCAAGTACACTTCGATTGAAAGGGAAGTGCGCACTTGATAAGGAACACGTACATAGCGATGAGCAAGAACGGGTGCTGCTGTCGCCTGACCTTTTGCTGTTTTGTCAAACAATTTAAATTTTGATGCATCCTGTGTGTTAGCAATTGTGACTTGTCTGTGCGCAACCTACTAATGCTGCTGATGCCTGATAGCTTGAGAGCATCATTGTCTTGTTTCTATTTTAGCAGATCGTTGTCTTGATTTTAGATGTCAAACAAGACAAACAAATATGCACATCTCAGTGCATTATCTTTTTCTCTAATTTCCAACGATAACTGAACATGAACGAGTAATAAGTCTAATGTAACAAGGTACAATCTGATAGCAGCCACATTCGACTATGGAACAGTACATTCTTTTGTAAACGTAGAACCATACCTAGAGCAGTACAATTATTTTTATCAAGGCAGTACAACTGTTCATCGAGTAAAAGTTCAGAAATAGTTGTTGCTCGACGAGAAACCAGCTACACATTCGACCGTTATTTTACACGCAGCGGCAACACTTATTACTATGCAAAATTGGCAGTTTTTAGTATTGTTTTGTCCGGCCACACTAACACTAGTTATTTTATCATCATGGAGAAGCTTTGAAAAAAAAGGAGGCCGCAGTGCAAGCATTTTTGGTTGGATAGTTCAATCTTATTATTAGGGAGTCGGGCAGCTCAATCTCCTTTTCCAAGCAGTGCAATGTATTTTCACGGAACATACACAAAAATGACATCGCGTAATACGTAACTTTTCGGGAAATCTAGAAAAGAAGACTAAAAAGAACTGTTCAATTTAATGTAGGGAAAGATGATGTGGATTTTTCGAGGACTTGGCAGTGTAAAATAACCCTAATCATTGTACTCCGGGCTGTTCAAGCATTGTAGTCCCGGCAGTTCAACCATTTTCGTCCTGGCAGTCCAAATCAGTTTTCAAAAATAAATAAAACACATCGAAATATTTATCTCGGCCATCGATAAGTAGAAGGATATGTCGCGGGAAGTTCAAGTACTCCATTTTCAAATAATTATTTATCTCGGTCATTGGTAAGTACAAGGATCCACTTTATTATTGGATGTACAACAAACCGACAAAATCCAAATGTAGAAAAAATAAAAACCCTGTCATCCGCGAGGAAGTTCAAATACTTGACGATGAGAAGTAAAACCATGCAACACTGGCAGTACAACCACTTATTATAGGAAGTACAAGCAACCCGACAAAATCCTAACATACAAAAAACAAAATAATCCCGCCATACGCGAGGAAGTTCAAATACTGGACAATGAGAAGTAAAACCATTCGACATGAGCAGTACAACCACTTATTGTAGGAAGTACAAGAAACCGATCAAAATCCAAATGTACAAGAAAACAAAATAATCTCATCATCCGCGAGGAAGTTCACATACTTAAAGCTGAGAAGTACAACCATTCGACACAAGTAGTACACCCACTTAATATAGGAAGTACAAGAAAACCGACAAAATCCAAATGCATGTACAAAAAACAAAAAAAGTCCAATCCTCCGCGGGAAGTACAAGCCATGATTCCGAGAAGTACAAGCGTTGACTATAGAACACTAACTACGGGAAGTACAAAGTGTACAAATAAATTTTTATCGGTTTGTATGAATAGTTTCGTGAAATCGTACCGAGAAGTACAACTGTATTACCCGGGAAATACAAGCTCATGTAGAGGGAAGTTCAAATACTTGATGCTGAGAATTACTAACATTCAATATGAGTAGTACAACCAATTAACGTAGGAAGTAGAAAAAACAGACAAGATCTAAATGCACAAAAAAAATCCCATCATCCGCGAGGAAGTTCAAATACTTGACGACGAGAAGTACAACCATTCGACACGGGCAGTACAACCACTTATTATAGGAAGTATAAGAAAACCGATAAAAATCAAAATATACAAAAATTTAAAATAATCTCGTCATTCGCGAGGAAGTTCGAAGACTTAAAGCCGAGAAGTACAACCATTCGACACAAGAAGTACACTCACTTCATATAGGAATACAAAAACCGACAAAATCTAAATGTACAACAAACAAAAAAATCCCCTCATCTGCGGGAAGTACAATCAGTGATTCCGAGAAGTACAAGCGGTGACTGCAAGAAGTACAAGCGGTAACTACGGGAAGTAGAAAGTGTTCAGCTAAAATTTAATCTGTTTTTCTAAACAGTTTCGTGAAACCGCACCAAGAAGTACAACCGCATTTCCGGAGAAGTACAAGCTCATGTCGAGGGAAGTTCAATACTCTATTTTTTATGAGACGGAAATCTATTGTGCAAATCTCATTGTTTTGATCACCAACCACCTCAAACATTGCCACCCAAAGCTTTATATGATAGATTATGAGTCTAATTTCATTGCCTACATCATTTCACAACAAATAAATGGATATAATCCATCAAATTCAAGTCGTTATCTCGCAAAGTATACCGAAAACATGATTTAAAACTTCTAAAATTAGTTTTAAACCGTTTAGATTTGGCAAAAATGGTACATATAAAAAAGATGCGCCTTTTTGACACCTTTCCAACCGTTTATCATTTCCATTGTTTAAAATATACTGCAAGGAAATCGCGGAGAAATCATTCGGTACCCGTCAAATAAAAAAGGCGGACAGTAATTCAAGTTATTCTCTTAAACTGTAAGGAATTAGAGAAAATAATTGGAATAAGAAAGTTGCGCCTAGTCCATAGCTTTCCAACGCCATATCATTTGCATCATTCCGACATACGGTTGAAACAAATCATCCAAATTACTGTCCGCTCGTTTTTTGAGTACGTCCGAATTTCGGTATTTTCAAAATTATTCAAAAACTGTGAGGATTTTGGAAAAACATAAAACATGAAAAAGTTGCGCAATTTCATTATCTTTCCAACGGTATATCATTTGCACAGTTTCGATTAGTGATTCGAAAATCAAACTAAAAGTTCGTTTTCTGGCCACATAGAAGCGTTTTTGTATTTTCAAAATTAAATTTAAACCGTGCAAAATCTGCGAAAAGTGTGAACATGAAAAAGTTGCGGTTTTTCATTATCTATCCAACGGTATATCATTTGCATAGTTTCGACAAATGGTTGAGAAACTTGAGGTATAATCAGTAGCTCTGAAGAAATCGGGAAGTTCAGGTAAGTTCGACAGAAAGTTGAACCACGTTATCCGGGAAGTACAACGTTGTGTCCAGGAAAGTACAAGTCGGTGCTCTATATATATATATATATATATATATATATATATATATATATATATATATATATATATATATATATATACATGAACATGCTACATTTAGCTTTAAAGAATTAATATCAACATTGCAATTAGGAGTAGCGAATAGAGCGATGAGCAAGTTGTATATGGATGATGACCTTATTGTCGAGCCATATACTTTGTATATCCCAATTTTATATCTTAGGGGTTCCTTTTATCTGCACTACAAATGGCATTAGACGTTTCCTGTGTTGAAACTACAATAAGTATCAGCAAGATGGTGTATCAAACTGACAAAGAATTGCATGTTTTTCTTGATATCTATGATAAACATGTGGTAGATAGCTAGCTATAAAGAAATGCACGTTTTTCTTAATATCTATTAATACCCTGTGCTACCTAGCTAGCTGTAAAGATAGGTCACTGTGTGCATACCTCTGAAATAGAAACATACTTAGCTTCTCCTGCTAGCCAAGAAGATACTTTTATAACTGTTACTATCTGAATTGATTTTTTACTACATGCTTGATTGTTTCAAGTCTACACCAAAAAAAAGACTAAACTGAACCATGTTTGGTGCAAGATAGAAGACCTATATATACATAATCAGTTGTCGAGTAACTGAACTTCGTTGCTTGACCAGTACCTGACTAACTAAGCAACTTCATACTTCTGATATCTCTAACCAGATTCCGTTAGCTTAGTAGGAAATTATATAATTTTAATTCCAGTGGTCATACTTACTATTTAATTTCACCATATTATGATGGGGAATTTTTTGAGGCTCTCCATAGAGCTTCATCCCGAGATACTATAATTGTACTATCCGTCAGAATGATTGTTCCTCAGCTTTCAAGTATCTCATGATTTCTTTTTCTGAATTGCATGGGACTCCTGTCACAGTTACGGTTTCGTTTCTCAGTTATAGAGATATATACCTTGCAGTACTGAAGCTTTTGTAAGTGTGAGCATAAGCCCTATTGATGTTGCAGCCAGTGAAAACATTATTGTTTACACTTCAGATTTCCTAATTCAGCAGGCCGGGTTGTGAAAACCCAGGAATACTATCACGTTTGATTCAAAAAATTCTATGGATTAGAAACACCTTTTCTTGTGTTACATTTTGTGCATTGCCAAATGAGTGTACCACTACGAAGGCTAAGGAGCTCATTCATTGGAACAAGAGGTAAAAATAACTGTACATTCTGAGGTTATAGTATGTTTACTGGTTTCGGTAAGTATTTTATCAAGATTAAGCATCTTATTAAATGTTTTTTCCATTAGTTTGTATGCACCGCACATTTTCTGAGTAACTTATTGGGCATTCGAGTTCAAATGCATCTAATATCACTTTTTTTACGGTAGTACATGTGCTTTTAGACATGTTTATGCACTCTTAATTGTCTAATATAATTGTAGTGGACATTCATCTTTTGGTAAATTGGAATTCAGTTTTGAGTTTTTTCATGAAAGAATATAGCCGCGGCTGTGAACCTTTAGCTATCAGAAATTCAGAATACATATGCTCAGTTTTAGTGAATAACTTAACCATATCAGGGACACCTAATTCCCAAAAGTAATAAAGCATCCTTTATCGAAAAAAAATCAGGGACACCTAAAGGTTTTTTGTCCATATTGTAATTTCTGTAGCCAAAGCATATAAGATTGATGATCCACATTTTCCTTGGCATTTTGTGTATACTGTTCAGATATCTAGGATGTTCTCTCCAGTATTCACAAACCAACTTTATATTCTTTAGTATCACGCGATGTCAAATAGGCAGTGTACTGTCTTTTCTGAATGTAATGTTTTACAACTTACTTATTTGTCTTTTAGGACATAACATATGACAATTGAACTATTATTTACTTTAGTTGTGCTTTTATATTCGAACCATGCAGCTATTAAGGGGGAGGCCACAAGGAGCCGTCGATCAGTCCAATTCATTCTTGCCCGAAACAAGTGGGCTATTCATTCCGGTGCCACTTTTGTTCAATCGAGTCCATGTTCTCTATTTCCCAAAACCCATTCGTTCACCAACCCGTGGACCAGAGGTTGCTTGCTTGGAATTGAGCTTTCTAGCTTTCTTTAGTACAATCTTTTTGAGTACATGACCGAAAAGTACATATCAGCGATGAACAAAAGAACATAATAAAGAGAGAGAAAAACGAGATATCACCACCACTGGTCTAAACTGCGAACAAAAGCAAGAACCTAAAACCTATGCTTCTAGGCTGAACCTTGCCGTTGCTCTCATTCAGCCTGAAGAAATTAAGAAACGACCCTTGCTGGCTTTAGCCCAAAGTCTCGCGTCAGTTTTGGTTTTATCGACAATTTGTTGGATGGTCTTAAACTCTTTTCTGAAAACTCTACCATTCCTCTCTTGCCAGATCGCTCAAGTAGTAAGAAACACCATTATGTTCAATCTTTTCTTCTCGGGTGACTGTAAGCTATCTGGTTTGGGGCAGTTGGATGTGCGTGCTTTTAGGAGCATATGACGAGTTGCCGTATTTATCTTCGGGGTGCAGCAAATTGGGTCTGCAGGTGCAAGTTTATCAGCTGCCCCGGAATCTGGATTGTCCCACATGAAACAGAGGCTCGTGGATGAGATATCTCAAATCAAACCGCAGCACTTAACTATTTCTCAAGCTGATGCTCTGGTGGTTTATGTGTACTGTGATCTAAGATCTTCAATTTTGTCCTCATCATTGGAGGTATAGTCATCACTGGCCAGCTAAAATTTGCAAGAAAACAGGGTGCTACGGTCTCTTAAGCACGTTCTTGGCATTGCTGCTACCATTGTTTTTTTTTTTGAGCAACCGGCAGGAGCTCTGCCTATTCATTAGGAAGAGGGAAATTTAGCCGATTTATAAGGGAAACCGACCGAAAACCGATACAAACTCGACACCCGTGTCCAGTTTATAAGGAAGACCGGACAAAGACAAACCTACACGGCACAGTTTTAAGGAAAACCGGCGAAAACCACACTTGGCCACACGACCTAGCTCAACTAGGTATGGAGCGCCGTCGAATGACACCAGCACGACGGCAACGGCAAGCACCATGACTGCCCGGTCCACGTCCCTGGAAAGGAAGTCAGAGCCGAAGGGAACGGCTAGGCCTTTCAAGCTTCGCGGGGAGAGGCAGGCCGCAAGAAGCAAGCCAGCGGCACTCGCACACCGACGGTACCCGAAGGTCGCGACCCAAACCAGTGGTGCAAGCATCGACAACAAGAGGCTACCAAGACTCCAAAAAATGACGCCTCCAACGTGGTCACGACATCCAAAGACGCCGCCGTCATCCAATCCGGCAAGCCGGATTTGGGTATTCACCCTGGAATGATGGGCGGAGGGGTGCCTGGACTCCACGACAACGCCTTCAAGAAGGAAAGCGACGCCCGAAGGCGACGCCGTTGTCGGCACCGACCAAGTCGGGCAAGATTTTCATCCGGAGACCCAAGACAGCCACCTCCACTGGGCTATCGCGAGGACAACCCAAAATGCCGGACGAGCATAGACCACCAGCCACAGGGACGCTGCCCACGCCAACGGAAGCATGCCTTGCCGCCCACGCGGCCAGAGGCATAGCAGCAACACCACCTCGCTCCCGGAGCCGCCGCTCCGGCTTCCACGCGCAACAGGCCGACCCCTCGCGTCAACCTGTCGCCGTCCCGAGACGCTGGGATCAGCGCCCCGCCCGCCCAGAGCCGCGCCGCCGCGCCGCCATCCTTGCACTGTGGCTCACCTGCGCCACGAGCCTGCGAGGAACTGGCAAGGGCCGCCGCACCCCAGCCAGCCTGCCACACACGGTGGCCCTCCGCAGCCGCCCCGAACTCCGACCTCCACGCGACCGCCACGCCAAGGAGGAGCTGGGCCAGCACATCCCCGGGGCCGCTGCCCCGGCATCCTCTTCTCCGGCCAGCCGCCGGCGCCGAAGATGCAGACCGGCCTCCCCTGCCGGCTGCCCGTTGTCGGGGGCACGGCCCCGACACCACCAACGCCATCCAGGCGTCCCAGGGCCGCCGCCCTGGCCTCCTTGAGCGAGGCCGACCTGCAATCCCTCAAATCGAGCGGATCTCGATCTGGGAGGACGCCGACCAGGCCGCCCCGCAGGGCCCCGCGTCGAGGGCAACCGCCGCCACAGCAGCCGCGACCTCCGCAGCGCCGGCGAGCAGCCACCACCGCAGCCCCCCGCCCGAGTCCGCCGGCTCGGCATCCTCAAGCCCCGACCGCCAGCGCCCCCACGAGCCGGCCCTCCACCGCGCCCCCAGGAACTCCCCGACCACCTTCGGCAGCGGGGTGCCGCCACCGCCGCGGAGGAGGCCGCCAGCGGTAGCGGCGGGGGAGGCCTAGGCGGGGCGGAGCTTTGGCGGCCCTAGGTTTCGCCCCTGGCGTCGCCTGGGGGAGCGACGCGAGGGGGAGGATTTGGAGCTCACCCTATGAAGAATTGAAAATTTCCAGTAGTTGTGAGTTCTAGATTTGTTTTGTTTTCTCTATCTTAATTATGTTCTTACCTGATGATCTGCAGGTGATACCGTTTCAATTGGCCCGCCTTTATCTGCATCACATGGGATTGGTGATCGTTCTTTCAATGGCATTTCTATTTTGTTATTTCCTTTACAGCCATACAAGTAAGAGCGCCCTTCATAAAAAATACAGCCATACAAGTTAGTCCCCTCCCTTTTTTTGTAAGGAAGTTCTTCGAATTATATGTCAGGTTTACTACATAGGAAGTTCTTCGAGTCCCGTTGGTCATGTCTGATGTAGGCCACTTTATTTTCTTTTCCCCACTTGTGTTTCTAGCAGGCCAACTGATATCCAGCACTAAATCCCTCAACGACAAAGAAGAGCTCACTCCAGTTTGGTGCCTTACCACGCCAACCAATCAAAGAGCTCATCGTTCTCTCCTTTAACGACGACGAAGAAGACAAAGCCCATAACGAAAAGCCCAAAGAAAAAGAAATAGTGATACCACCAGTTCTACTACTACCCTACACCACTTCTATTAAGTTTGTCATCAGAAATATGACCATCTATGGACTAAGATAGTACTATGAACTATCTACAGTTTGCCATGTACCGCGTCTGTAAGATAGTACTATGAACTATGTAATCGTCTCTGTAGCTCATCCTTATTTCATAAATGGTTTTGGCTCGCCAGACAATGCAACCATACATACTTGATTCCAACTGACGGGCGCGGCGTGCCGTCGCGCCTATGCTTCCTAGTTCAGAGTAATTGACCATCATATCATCAAAAAGCTTTGTAGCCGTCCCCAAGGTGATGGACATAAAGGTACCTCCAGCAGCTGAATCCAATATGTCCCGCGAAGAAAAATTCAATCCTACATAGAAGGTTTGGAAGGTTTGGATGATCATCCAAGTAGTTAGTCCATGGGTTGGGCAAATCTTTACCAAAGATTTCATTCTCTCCCATGCTTGAGCAACATGTTCATTATCCAATTGCTTAAAATTCATTATGCTACTTCTCAAAGATATAATTTTAGCGGGAGGATAATATCTACCAATAAAAGCATCTTTACATTTAGTCCATGAATCAATACTATTCTTAGGCAGAGATAGCAACCAATCTTTAGCTCTTCCTCATAATGAGAAAGGAAACAATTTTAATTTTATAATGTCACCATCTACATCCTTATACTTTTGCATTTCACATAGTTCAACAAAATTATTAAGATGGGCAGCAGCATCATCAGAACTAACACCAGAAAATTGCTCTCTCATAACAAGATTTAGTAAAGCAGGTTTAATTTCAAAGAATTCTGCTGTAGTAGCAGGTGGAGCAATAGGTGTGCATAGGAAATCATTATTATTAGTGTTTGTGAAGTCACACAACTTAGTATTTTCAGGAGTATTCATTTTAGCAATAGTAAATAAAGCAAACTAGATAAAGTAAATGCAAGTAACTAATTTTTTTGTGTTTTTTGATATAGAGAACGAAAACAAGATAGTAAATAAAGTAAAGCTAGCAACTAATTTTTTTGTGTTTTGTTTTAGTGCAGCAAACAAAGTAATAAAATAAAGTAAAGCAAGACAAAAACAAAGTAAAGAGATTGGAAGTGGAGACTCCCCTTGCAGCGTGTCTTGATCTTCCCGGCAACGGCGCTAGAAAAAGAGCTGTTGCCGTGGGAGGCAATTCTCTGTGGTGTAACTTTTCTTCAGATCCCCAGCAACGGCGCCAGAAAAAGAGCTTGATGCGTGCAGTTAACACACGTCCGTTGGGAACCCCAAGAGGAAGGTGTGATGCGTACAGTAGCAAGTTTTCCCTCAGAAAGAAACCAAGGTTTATCGAACCAATAGGAGCCAAGAAGCACGTTGAAGGTTGATAGCGGCGAAGTGTAGTGCGACGCAACACCAGGGATTCCGGCGCCAACGTGGAACCTGCACAACACAATCAAAGTACTTTGCCCCAACGTAACAGTGAGGTTGTCAATCTCACCGGCTTGCTGTAAACAAAGGATTAATCGTATAGTGTGGAAGATGATGTTTGTTTGCGAAGAACGATAAAGAACAATTGCGGTAGATTGTATTTCAGATGTAAAGAATGGACCGGGGTCCACAGTTCACTAGTGGTGTCTCTCCCATAAGATAAATAGCATGTTGGGTGAACAAATTACGGTTGGGCAATTGACAAATAAAGAAGGCATAACAATGCACATACATATATCATGATGAGTACTATGAGATTTAATCAGGGCATTACGACAAAGTACATAGACCTCTATCCAGCATGCATCTATGCCTAAAAAGTCCACTTTCAGGTTATCATCCGAACCCCTTCCGGTATTAAGTTGCAAGCAACGAGACAATTGCATTAAGTATGGTGCGTAATGTAATCAACACAAATATCCTTAGACAAAGCATCGATGTTTTATCCCTAGTAGCAACAGCACATCCACAACCTTAGAACTTTCCGTCACCGTCCCAGATTTAATGGAGGCATGAACCCACTATCGAGCATAAATACTGCCTCTTGGAGTCACAAGTATCAACTTGGCCAGAGCCTCTACTAGCAACGGAGAGCATGCAAGAACATAAACAAGTCATATATGATAGATTGATAATCAACTTGACATAGTATTCAATATCCATCGGATCCCAACAAACACAACATGTAGGATTACAAATAGATGATCTTGATCATGATAGGCAGCTCACAAGATCTAACATGATAGCACAATGAGGAGAAGACGACCATCTAGCTACTGCTATGGACCCATAGTCCAGGGGTGAACTACTCACACATCGATCCGGAGGCGATCATGGCGATGAAGAGTCCTCCGGGAGATGATTCCCCTCTCCGGCGAGGATGCCGGAGGCGATCTCCCGAATCCCCCGAGATGGGATTGGCGGCGGCTGCGTCTCTGGAAGGTTTTCCGTATCGTGGCTCTCGGTACAGAGGGTTTCGCGATGAAAGCTTTAAGTAGGCGGAAGGGCGGAGTCGGAGGAGTCACGGGGGCCCCACACGCTAGGGCCGCGCAGCCAAGGCCTGGGCCGCGCCGCCCTAGTGTGTCGCCACCTCGTGGCCCCACTTCGTATCTCCCTCGGTCTTCTGGAAGCTTCGTGGAAAAATAAGACCCTGGGCGTTGATTTCGTCCAATTACGAGAATATTTTCTTTGTAGGATTTCTAAAACCAAAAACAGCACAAAACAGCAACTGGCACTTCGGCATCTCGTCAATAGGTTAGTGCCGGAAAATGCATAATAATGACATATAATGTGTATAAAACATGTGAGTATCATCATAAAAGTAGCATGGAACATAAGAAATTATAGATACGTTTGAGACGTATCACCAACCAATCTGGTACAAATACCCAAGAATTTTATTATGTGACCAAACAAGGAATATATCCATAACATGTATATCATTTATATACACCTGAGCTAGACCTTCTAGTATTTTCTTTCTTTCTGCCAAAATATCTTGTGTAGTTTCTCTTTTAGCTTTCCTCATTCTCAGAAAACACTTCACTTTCAATAACTTCTAGGTTTGTTGGTCAAATACCAATAACCTTGAGGTTCTTACTTTGAAGTTGATCATCATATGACAAGTGTTTCAGATTTCACTATTAGTAACTTTTTAATATGATGAACAATTTCACTCATAATTTTATTCATCATATCATGACGACTTTCCGAGACCATGTCTGTACATGCTAGGCTCGTAAAGTTTAACCTCAGTATTCGCATGTGCAAATCTGGCTTGCACCCGTTGTATGCACACGTAGAATCTATAACACCCGATCATCACGTGATGCTTCGAAACGACGAGTCTTAGCAACGGTGCATACTAAGGACGATCACTTCATGGATATGCGAATATCGTTAGTGCCCCAATAGTTGGAGGATTGGGACGCCTTGCGTCTTCAACCTTCGTACATTCCCATAAAACTTATGAGTTTATGTAGTCTCACCAAATTATATTCTATCATCTTGCAATAAGGTCTTAGATATCACATATATCTCATACCTTGTTATTTCTGAAAACTAAATTTTCAGCTCCTTACTTTTCAAACAGATTTGAACTTCAAGTTTCACGGAGACAAGATGACTTTAGGTACTAATTGAAACCATAGCTCTTTGAATCAACAATGTGAGGTTTACTAAAAGTTTGCAATAGGACTTAATCATTTCTTGATTCTTTAACAATACAGTACTGATGTCTACGCACGCTTCTATTCCTGTAGACAGTGTTGGGCCTCCAAGAGCAGAGGTTTGTAGAACAACAGCAAGTTTCCCTTAAGTGAATCACCCAAGGTTTATCGAACTCAGGGAGGTAGAGGTCAGAGATATCCCTCTCAAGCAACCCTGCAATTAAGATACAAGAAGTCTCTTATGTCCCCAACACACCTAATACACTTGTCAGATGTATAGGTGCACTAGTTCGGCGAAGAGATAGTAAAATGCAAGTGATATGTATGAATATGAGTGGTAATAACAATCTGAAATAAATATGGCAGCAAGTAAACATGTAGCAGAACTTGTTGGAAACGGTGTTTCAATGCTTAGAAACAAGGCCTAGGGATCCTACTTTCACTAGTGGACACTCTCAACATTGCAATCATAATTGAATATAAATAAGCACTTCACTATGCTATTCTGAATTACTCTCTGGCGGGATAACGAACACTAATTCACCGTGTAGGGCTGCAAAGCAAACCTTAAAGATGTATTCCCAAGTACTAATAAACACCCCACGCTGAGCATTCATAGGAGGTACTAACACACCACAATTTCATAGAGACATCCAACTCAAATCATAACCCAGTGAACAAGTATTCTGTGAAATATAGCCTAAGAGACCCACACGGTGCACACACTGTCACCTTTACACACGTGGGACAAGGAGTCTCCGGAGATCACATAAGTAAAATCCACTTGAATAGCATAAGACATCTAGATTGCAAAGCCTATGATCACATAGATGAACAAATAAGTACTACTCTCAAACACTCTCGTGTTGGATGACAAACACCATTCATTGCGTAGGGCTACAAGAGCTCCCTCAAGCCGGAGTAAACAAGCTCCACAACATCCGGAGTTCATATTAAAGTAACCTCTAGAGTGCATAATAGACAAGAGTAACATCTACACATTCATATAGATCACATCATGGGAGAGAGAGATGAACCACATAGCTACCGGTAGAGCCCTCAGCCTCGGGGGAGAACTACTCCCTCCTCATCATGGGAGACAGCAGCGGCGATGAGGATGGCGGTGGTGTCGATGGAGATGGATTCCGGGGGCAATTCCCTGTCCCGGCGGCGTGCCGGAACAGAGACTTCTGTCCCCCGAACTTGACTTCGCGATGGCGGCGGCTGCGTAACTTTTCTCGTATCGTGGCTTATCTTTTTAGGGTTTTCACATCTGGGAGCATATATAGGCGAAGGGGCGATGTCGGTGGAGTCCCGAGGTGGGCTCCCCACCAGGTGGCGCGGCCAGGGAGGGGCCCGCGCCCCCCTATGGTGTGGGCTCCTCGTGGCCCTCCTTCGTCTCTCCTTCGGACTCCGTGAAGCCCCTGGAAAATTAGGAACGTGGCCTTTTGTTTCGTCCAATTCCGAGAATATTTCCTGTGTAAGATTTCTGAAACCAAAAACAGCAGAAAACAAGACCTGGCACTTCGGCATCTTGTTAATAGGTTAGTTCCGGAAAACGCATAAAAACATCATAAAGTATGAACAAAACATGTAGGTATTGTCATAAAACTAGCATGGAACATCAGAAATTATAGATACGTTGGAGACGTATCAAGCATCCCCAAGCTTAGTTCCTACTCGCCCTCGAGTAGGTAAACGATAACAAGGATAATTTCTGAAGTGACATGCTACCAACATAATCTTGATCAACACTATTGTAAAGCATGTGAGATGAATGAAGTGATTCAAAGCAATGGTAAAGATGATGATTAAACAGATGAATCATATAGCAAAGACTTTTCATGAAAAGTACTTTCAAGACAAGCATCAATAAGTCTTGCATAAGAGTTAACTCATAAAGCAATAAATTCTTAGTAGAAAGTTTTGAAGCAACACAAAGGAAGATATAAGTTTCAGCAGTTGCTTTCAACTTCAACATGTATATCTCATGGATAATTGTCAACACAAAGTAATATGATGAATGCAAATAAGCAAGTATGTAAGAATCAATGCACAGTTGACACAAGTGTTTGCTTCTAAGATAGAAAGGAGTAGGTAAACTGACTCAACATAAAGTAAAAAAAGGCCCTTCGCAGAGGGAAGCAGGAATTAAATCATGTGCTAGAGCTTTTCAAGTTTTGAAACCATATAGAGAGCATAAAAGTAAAGTTTTGAGAGGTGTTTGTTGTTGTCAACGAATGGTAGCGGGTACTCTAACTACCTTATCAACCAGACTTTCAAGAGCGGCTCCCATGAAGGACGTTATCTCTACCAGACAAGGTAGATCATCCCTCTTCTCTTTTGTTTATACATGTATTTTAGTTTCATTATTGATGACACTCCTCCCAACCTTTTGCTTACACAAGCCATGGCTAACCGAATCCTCGGGTGCCTTCCAACATTCACATACCATGAAGGAGTGTCTATTTGCAAAATTAAGTTGCTTACTGATAGATCAGGGCAAAACATGTGAAGAGAATTATTAATGCAAGTTAATTAATTGGGGATGGGAACCCCGTTGCCAGCTCTTTTTGCAAAATTATTGGATAAGCGGATGAGCCACTAGTCCATTGGTGAAAGTCTGTCAGAAGTAAATGACAAGATCGAAAGATAAAACACCACATACTTACTCATGAGCTATAAAACATTGACACAAATAAGGAGTAATAAAGTTTTGAATTGTTTAAAGGTAGCACATGAAGTATTTACTTGGAATGGCAGGAAATACCACATAGTAGGTAGGTATGGTGGACACAAATGGCATAGGTTTTGGCTCAAGGTTTTGGATGCACGAGAAGCATTTCCTCTCCGTACAAGGCTTTGGCTAGCAAGGTTGTTTGAAGCAAACACAAGTATGAACCGGTACAACAAAACTTACATAAGAACATATTGCAAGCATTATAAGACTCTACACTGTCTTCCTTGTTGCTCAAACACTTTTACTAGAAAATATCTAGACCTTAGAGAGACCAATCACGCAAACCAAATTTCAACAAGCTCTACGGTAGTTCTCCACTAATAGGTTTAAACTACATGATGCAAGAGCTTAAACATGATCTATGAGAGCTCAAAACAATTGCCAAGTATCAAATTATTCAAGACCATATACCATTTACCACATGAAGCATTTTCTGTTTCCAACCAAATAGCAATAAGTGAAGCGATCAACTTTCGCCATTGAACATTAAAAGTAAAACGAAGAACACAAGTGTTCAAATGAAAATGCGGAGCGTGTCTCTCTCCCACACATGGATTGCTAGGATCCGAATTTATTCAAACATAAACAAAAATAAAAGCAAACAGACGCTCCAAGTAAAGTACATAAGATGTGATGGAATAAAAATATAGTTTCACTAGAGATGACCTGATAAGTTGTTGATGAAGAAGGGATGCCTTGGGCATCCCCAAGCTTAGATGCTTGAGTCTTCTTGAAATATGCAGGGATGAACCACGGGGGCATCCCCAAGCTTAGACTTTTCACTCTTCTTGATCATAGTATATCATCCTCCTCTCTTGACCCTTGAAAACTTCCTCCACACCAAACTTAGAACAAACTCATTAGAGGGTTAGTGCATAATCAAAAATTCACATATTCAGAGGTGACATAATCATTCTTAACACTTCTGGACATTGCCCAAAGCTACTAAAAGTTAATGGAACAAATAAATCCATTCAACTTAGCAAAAGAGGCAATGCGAAATAAAAGGCAGAATCTGTCAAAACAGAATAGTCCGTAAAGACGATTTTTTTAGAGGCACTTAACAGGCTCAGATGAAAAAGCTCAAAACTAATGAAAGTTGCGTACATATCTAAGGATCACGCATGTAAATTGGCAGATTTTTTTGATTCTTCTACAGAGAGATCTACTCAAATTTGTGACAGGTAGAAATCTATTTATGCGCATTAATCCAAATCTAGTATCAACTTTACTATTAGAGACTTTACTTGGCACAACAATGCAATAAAGTAAAGATAAGGAGAGGTTGCTACAGTAGTAACAACTTCCAAGACACAACAAAACAGTAGCAAAATAAAGACATGGGTTATCTCCCAAGAAGTGCTTTCTTTATAGCCATTAAGATGGGCTCAGTAATTTTAATGATGCTCGCGCAAGAAATAAGAGTTGAAGCAAAAGGGAGCATCAAGAAGCAAATTCAAAACACATTTAAGCCTAACCCACTTCCTATGAAAAGGAATCTTGTACACAAATAAATTCATGAAGAACAAAGTGACAAGCATAAGAAGATAAAACACGAGTAACTTCAAGATTCTCAACATAAAGAGGGGAAACTTAATATTATTAAGATGCATATAACCATGTTTCCCTCTCTCATAATAACTTTCAGTAGCATCATGAACAAAGTCAACAATATAACTATCACATGAAACATTCTTATCATGAGCTATATGCATAAAATTATTACTCTCCACATAAGCATAATCAATTTTATTAGTAATAGTGGGAGTAAAACTACCATAACCATCATTGTAATCATCATAAATTGCAGGCATGGTATAATCATAATAACCTTTATCCTCCATAGTAGGTGGCACCAAAATACCACTATCATTATAATCATCATAAATAGGAGGTAAAGTATCATCAAAGAAAATTTTCTCCTCAAAACTTGGGGGACTAAAAATATCATGCTCATCAAAACCAGCTTCTCCAAGCTTAGAATTTTCCATAGCATTAGCAACAATGGTGTTCAAAGCATTCATACTAATAACATTCCCATTAGCATGCATATAAAGTTCCATGGGTTTTTTAATTCTCTCTTCAAACACATCATGTCCTAATTCAAGATAAAGTTCATAAAGATCTCTAATTTTTGTTGTGTTTTCCATTAAGCCTAACTAGTGAAAATAAAAACAAGAAACAAAAAGATATAATTGCAGGATCTAAAGGAAATAGCTTCGAGCACTCACACACCGGCAACAGTGCTAGGAAATAGCTTAGTAGTCGGAGGATGTGAATACCTTTTACCTTACCTCCCCGGCAACGGCGCCGAAAATAGCTTGATGTCTACGCACGCTTCTATTCCTGTAGACAGTGTTGGGCCTCCAAGAGCAGAGATTTGTAGAACAACGGCAAGTTTCCCTTAAGTGAATCACCCAAGGTTTATCGAACTCAGGGAGGTAGAGGTCAGAGATATCCCTCTCAAGCAACCCTGCAATTAAGATACAAGAAGTCTCTTGTGTCCCCAACACACCTAATACACTTGTCAGATGTATAGGTGCACTAGTTCGGCGAAGAGATAGTAAAATGCAAGTGATATGTATGAATATGAGTGGTAATAACAATCTGAAATAAATATGGCAGCAAGTAAACATGTAGCAGAACTTGTTGGAAACGGTGTTTCAATGCTTAGAAACAAGGCCTAGGGATCCTACTTTCACTAGTGGACACTCTCAACATTGCAATCATAATTGAATATAAATAAGCACTTCACTATGCTATTCCGAATTACTCTCTAGCGGGATAACGAACACTAATTCACCGTGTAGGGCTGCAAAGCAAACCTTAAAGATGTATTCCCAAGTACTAATAAACACCTCACGCTGTCACTGTGAGCATTCATAGGAGGTACTAACACACCACAATTTTATAGAGACATCCAACTCAAATCATAACCCAGTGAACAAGTATTATGTGAAATATAGCCTAAGAGACCCACGCGGTGCACACACTGTCACCTTTACACATGTGGGACAAGAGTCTCCGGAGATCACATAAGTAAAATCCACTTGAATAGCATAAGACATCTAGATTTCAAAGCCTATGATCACATAGATGAACAAATAAGTACTACTCTCAAACACTCTCTTGTTGGATGACAAACACCATTCATTGTGTAGGGCTACAAGAGCTCCCTCAAGCCGGAGTAAACAAGCTCCACAACCATCTGGAGTTCATATTAAAGTAACCTGTAGAGTGCATAATAGACAAGAGTAACATCTACACATTCATATAGATCACATCATGGGAGAGAGAGATGAACCACATAGCTACCGCTAGAGCCCTCAGCCTCGGGGGGGAACTACTCCCTCCTCATCATGGGAGACAACAGCGGCGATGAAGATGGCGGTGGTGTCGATGGAGATGGATTCCGGGGGAAATTCCCCGTCCCGACGGCGTGCCGGAACAGAGACTTCTGTCCCCCGAACTTGACTTCGCGATGGCGGCGGCTGCGTAACTTTTCTCGTATTGTGGCTTATCTTTTTAGGGTTTTCACATCTGGGAGCATATATAGGCGAAGGGGCGATGTCGGTGGAGTCCCGAGGTGGGATCCCCACCAGGTGGCGTGGCCAGGGAGGGCCCCGCGCCCCCCTATGGTGTGGGCTCCTCGTGGCCCTCCTTCGTCTCTCCTTCGGACTCCGTGAAGCCCCTGGAAAAATAGGAACGTGGCCTTTTGTTTCGTCCAATTCCGAGAATATTTCCTGTGTAAGATTTCTGAAACCAAAAACAGCAGAAAACAGGAAGTGGCACTTCGGCATCTTGTTAATAGGTTAGTTCCGGAAAACGCATAAAAACATCATAAAGTATGAACAAAACATGTAGGTATTGTCATAAAACTAGCATGGAACATCAGAAATTATAGATACGTTGGATACATATCAGGTACCAGTCCGTAAAGTTTCTTGTCAGATTTTAACAGTATTTCTATCTCAATTACAAGACTAGCGCATGGTAGAAAACGGATGCCAATTCTACAAATTTAATTCAAAATATTACTCAGACTATGTTCATGATAATTAGTTCAAGTTTTAATCTAATTACTAATGAACTCCCACTTAATAAAACATCCCTCATACTTGTTAAGTGGCACACGATCCACATCCACTACACCAAAACCGATCATCACGTGAGATGATGTAGCTTCAATGGTGAACATCAACATGTTGATCATATCATCCATATGACTCGTGTCCAACCTTTCGGTTTCCGTTGTCCCGTGGCCATGTATGTACATGCTAGGCTCGTCAAGCAAACCCAAGTATTCCGCGTGTGCAAACATGGCTTACACCCGTTGTATGTGAACGTAGAGTCTATCACATCCGATCATCACGAGATGCTTCGAAACGACGAACTGTAGCAACGGTGCATACGAGGGGAGAACACTTTATTATCTTGATATTAATGTGAGGGATCATCTTATAATGCTACCGTCGCGATCTAAGCAAAATAAGATGCATAAAGGATTAACATCACATGCAATTCATAATGTGATATGATATGGCCCTTTAGTCTTTGCGCCTTTGATCTTCATCTCCAAAGCACGGACTTGATCTCCATCATCAACGGGCATGATCTCCATCATCGTCGGCGTAGCGTCAAGGTCCATGGCGTTGTCTTCATGGTTGTTCACCGTGTGTAGCAACTATTACAACTACTTTGAAATAATAGTATAACATGAATTATAAAGACAACCATAAGGCTCCTGTCGGTTGCCACAATACAATAATGATCATCTCATACATATTCATCATCACATCATGGCCATATCACATCACCAAACCCTGCAAAAACAAGTTAGACGCCTCTAATATGGTTTGCATATTTTGCGTGGTTTAGCGTTTTCGAGTAAGATCCAATCTACCTACGAACATGAACCACAACGGTGATACTAGTGTTGTCAATAGAAAGAGTAAATTGAATCTTCGGTATGGTGGGAGAGACAGACACCCGCAAAGCCACTTATGCAATACAAGTTGCATGTCGAACGTGGAGCAAGTCTCATGAACGCGGTCATGTAAAGTTAGCCCGAGCCGCTTCATCCCACCATGCCGCAAGATGCAAAGTACACGAACTAAAGATAACAAAGCATCAACGCCCACAAAACCATTGTGTTCTACTCGTGCAACCAATCTATGCATAGACACAGCTCTGATACCACTGATGGGATTCGTAGCATAGAAAACAAAAAAATTCCTACCGCAAGAACGAAAACACAAGCCAAGATCTAATCTAGTAGATGGTAGCAACGAGGAGATGAAGAAACTAACCCTCGAAGATCGCAAAGCTTAACGAGATTAGATCTCGGGGTGGAGTCCTCCCCCTTAGGGTTGGCCGGCCATGCAAGGTTGGAGTCCCTCCGGGACTCCACTTTCCATGGTGATTTCTTCCGGACTTTTATAGAATCTTCTAGAACCTTCCATAAATGCACCGGATCATTTTCAAACTTGGAAAATGACTTCCTATACTTGAATCTTATTCTCCGGACCATTCCGGAACTCCTCGTGATATCCTGGATCCCATCCGAGACTCCGAACAAAACTTCGAACTCCATTCCATATTCCATATCTACTTAAACGACATCAAACCTTAAGTGTGTCACCCTACGGTTCGCGAACTATGCAGACATGGTTGAGACCTCTCTCCGACCAATAACCAATAGCGGGAACTAGAGATCCATAATGGCTCCCACATATTCAACGATGACTTTAGTGATCGATTGAACCATTTACATACGATACTGATTCCCTTTGTCACGCGATATTTTACTTGTCCGAGGTTTGATCATCGGTATCTCTATACCTCGTTCAACCTCGTCTCCTGACAAGTACTCTTTACTCGTACCGTGATATGTCATCTCTTATGAACCATTCATATGCTTGCAAGCTAATTAGACGACATTCCACCGAGAGGGCTCAGAGTATATCTATCCATCATCGGGATGGACAAATCCCACTATTGATCCATATGCCTCAACTCATACTTTCCGAATACCTAATCCCACCTTTATAACCACCCATTTACGCAGTGGCGTTTGATGTAATCAAAGTACCCTTCCGGCATAAGTGATTTATATGATCTCATGGTCGAAAGGACTAGGTAACTATGTATCGAAAGCTTATAGCAAATGAACTTAATGGCGTGATCTTTATGCTACGCTTAATTGGGTGTGTCCATTAAATCATACACATAATGACATAACCTTGTTATTAATAACATCCAATGTTCATGATCATGAAACTATGATCATCTATTAATCAACAAGCTAGTTATACAAGAGGCTTACTAGGGACTCCTTGTTGTTCACATAACACACATGTATCAATGTTTCGGTTAATACAATTATAGCATGGTATGCAAACATTATCATAAACACAAAGATATATTATAATAACCATTTTATTATTGCCTCTTGGGCATATCTCCAACAATAGGCACCCCCGATCTAGGGTTACATGAAGATAAGTCCGAATCATGTCAGTTGCTACTAATCCGGGATTCGTCGCTCTTCTTGCAAGTAATCTCCTCCTCTAGTCGCCCGGGCTGGCATCCAGTTGGCCCACCCAGGGGTTTTAGCCCAGTCGCTCCATGGCCCAGTCACCCAGTCGCTCAGGCGATTGGCATCCTCCTTGGGCCTTTTACTCCATGGAGAGTGGGACTGGTGATACACCCCCCAGGGCATATCCCCATCAATATTGGCGGCAGTGCCGGCCCTGAACTGGCGGAAGTGCCGGCCTCTTGACTTAGGGCACAACAGGTCGACAGAGGTGGCCGGCACTGCCGGAGTGAAACCACCGGCAGTGCCGAGGTGCATCCACCGGCAGTGTCGGCCCTTCTCCACCTGCAGTGCCGGCCTCAGATGAGCTTCTGCAATACTCCTTTCTTCCTTTTGAGTGGATCGATATTATCAGATGTGGTATCTATTCTTTATCTGTCACTCACTTAGCACACAGTTAGATTGTCACTGGTGTTGTTAACAAACACGGAAAACCCTAGAGATCATGAAATGCTCTTTCAAAGATATATAGGATCAGAGAGTCATCAAGAGGTGGCTTGCCTTGATCAGCAAAGTGTCCCTGGTCTTCCTCTTCAAATCCCCCGAAGTCACCTCCTCCTTCGTTTCCGGCGGCGTTCGAATCTATCGTCGCAAAAAATAAAACAAACACGCCATACCAAATCAACAAACTACTCAAGAATAGTTCACACAAAAATTTGATAAAATCACAGTATGTAAAGGTTCACAAATGCAAGCTACTGCAAGTGGTTTTACTAGTTTATTATTTTAAAAACAAAAGATGTGATTTTTATAATTCCAGAAATGACTTAAGAACCATTTAAATGGTCTAAATCTTTCTGTGAATCACAAAAATACATGCAACATACCTACTGAAAGCTAACAACATGTAGAACACACTTACACAATAATCATATGCAGATTGATTTTGAATTAACGTAGACAAATTAAACAAGATAGAAACCAGAGAACATAAACAACAGCTAGGCGCACCAGTATCAGAGCATCACCAACCAGAGCCAAGCATACCAAGGGATAGCTAATACTAATTGTGATCCAACCCCACTGGTTAATTTGGCATTTTTCTCATTTGTAAATGTTTTTACAAAAATCAGATACTGAAAGTTATACTGTTTCAGCAATAAATCCTTAGAATTAAAATACAACTCTGAAAAATATTTCCTTTGGCACAAAATTATCCTATAGATATATCTACCAGTGGCACTTGGATTTGCCTCAAAATCATTAGCAGTTTTCAAATTAAAATTCATTTAGTGGCTCTCTGGACATAACTTGTTTTGTAAATAAACTTAAATCCATGAAACTCCTGCATGTGAGAATAGTGCCATAATAAAGCCATCTTCTTATACTTCACGACAAAATTAACCTCATGCAAAAAGGCTCTACAGAAAAGATACACTAAATAAATGTACATACTATAACTTTCTAGGTTTTGTTTTACCAGCACAGATCTACAACACTACACCACATGCATGCATTTTTTATGGTTAAGATTTTGTTTATGAGCACACAAAAATTTGAATCACCAAATTTGGGTAATCTACAAATTTACATAATTTCAAAAGCTAACGCAGTATTTACTGGAAGATTTGAACAGAAATAAAGGAAAGAAGAAACGGGCCGGAAGAGAGGTGGCGGCCCAGTTCGGCTGCTGGCTAGCCCAGCAGCTACGCAGCCGCGCGGGAAGCTGCGGTTTAAACCGCTGGGACGTGGCCATTCGCGTCAGCGCACGGGACCCGCGGCGATCACATGCATGTGTAGGATGAAGATCCCACGGCGCACAGGACTTCTTCCACGACGCGTAACGGTGGGCGTCGGGTGCAAACCCTAGGGACGTCTAGAGCTCGGCGTGCTCACCTGAGGTCGTAAAAAATGCCGGGAGCGGGTGCGTTGGACGCAGGGGAGGATGCTCTCTCGAATGACGATGGTGGCAACGAAAACAGCAGGGGTCAGGGCGGTGGTTGACGGCGACGGGTCACGGACGCTGCTCGGAACACCGGCGTCTACAAGTGATCCTGGGAAGCGAAAACGATCGCGTTAGAACGAGGCGAGGATGGGGCTTCCAGTGAGCTAGGGTAGAGGAGAAATGGTGGCGGCCATGCGACTTCAACCTTCACCGAAAGCTGTCGGATGTCGAGCTCGCGTGGGAGCAGCAGGGAGGAGAGGGGCTCCCCTCCTCTCGGGAGGTGGAGTTGGGGTGAAGTGGTGTTCTGGTGGCGAAGGAGTTGAGCAGGAGGGGCACGGTGCCATTTTAAGTCTCGCCGCGCGGTGCATGGTGCACCCAGTCCGGCGAGTGCGAGAAAAGGGGGTGGCATCGACGGATTGGCGGAGAAGGGCGGTGAGCTACGTGGCTGGGCGACGGTGCCACGCCGTGGACGCATGCGCGCGTCGTCTGCAGCGAGAGAGAGGGCGAGACAGCACGGTGGCATCGCTATCTGTCAAGTGTTCGACAGAACGACATGACACGGCGAGCTCGATGGTAAACAGAGGGATGGACGGGGCTTGCGCCTGTGCTTGTCATGGGGTGCTGGCACGCGTCTCTCGTCCGAGGTGAAAGGGAAGAGTGCACCGTTGAGGTGAGGAGGGGCAGATGACGTGGACGTGGACGTGGCCGGCATGGCGTGCACATCGTCTATTGGGGTGACCACGGGCGATCAGCGCGTGGGAGTGAGAAAGGGGAGCTAGGGAGTTGTCCAGGAGGAGTAGGTAGGTACAACTAGCATCGAGGACCTGTTGGCATCGTGTGCACGCACAATAGAGAGAAGAGAGATGGGGGTTGTCTTCATGTGGGTGACCATGGCGGTGAGAGGACGGGAGAGGTGGTCTAGGTCGATAGGGGAGGGACAGGAGGGGTGTGCAGGTGGTGTGAGGCTCCAGGGCTTGTCTGCATCTGTTTTGGAACGAGGCCAAAGGTGGCATGGCCTCCAAACCATCCCGACCACTTCTTCTCTCCCATTTCCCTCTTACCCACATGGTGCCAAATGCATGCACACACATGTGATCGTGTGTGGAGAGTGAGAGAGTAGAGAGAGGTGAGATGGGGTCGAATTTGTTGTCCACTTGCTGGTGGTTTTGGAGGGTGGAGAGAAAAAGAGAGATAGAGAGAGAGATGCAAGGTAATGGTGGTGTGTGATGGCCGGCATGGTCAGCCTCCATATTTTTATTTGTTTGAAAATTTAGTCATCACACTAAGGCATGCCCAAGGCAAGGTTGAGGCAAAATATAGGATGGGACATAGGGGTCCTTGCTTGGAGAATTAGTAGAAGGGAACTGGAAAAAAGAATAAAAGAGAATTTGATGGAGGGAAAATGGGGGTGGTCATGATCTTGGAGGATCACATGTGATAATGATCACATGCACAAGGGTTTTGGTAAGGCTTAATTAAATAAAACCAGATTTGAGAAGGTTGACACATAAGAAGAGGGTTTTAGGGTTTAGTGAAAAAATAGAAATTTTGGTCACACAAGTAAATAGAGAGAAAGGTGAAATGCTCCAAGGGTTTGTGTCATGATTAATTTAATTAAAACTAGAAATAAAAAGGGGTCACATGAAGATAGGTATCTTTGGGGTTTACTCACAAATGTAATTTTTCACAAGCACAACACACACATTCTACAATCAAAGGCAAGATCAATTATATGCATGAAAAGTTGAAAACATAAAAAGTTTTTGTTGGCCCAAAAATTTGCATTCCAAGTTTTTAAATCAATGCACAAAAGTTGGGTTTACACATATACTCATTCAGTTTTCATATACTCATTGACAAAAGAGGGGGAAATCACCATGAATACTGGCCTACTATTGGGAGTAATTTCAAACACTATGTGCATGTACTCCTATAGCTTAATAATTAAAACTTTGCTACACTACACAATGAACCACTTTCAAGTATATATGCAAATGTGATATCCATGATTGAAGAATGAAACTCATATAAATGTCCTATACCCAGCACACAACTAAACTTTTTAATATAGGAACATGTTCTATTTTTTTGTTTCCACTCCTACATTAACTGAATCTCCACATGCTTGTTCTGGATTCTTTACTTCTAACCCTGGATTTTGACATTCTTGTTTATCAGGTGGACTGGAATTGAGATTAGGAACCACCATTCTTTATATGGAGTGCCGACGACAAGATAGGGGCGATGTCGGATGAGCTTCTTATTCCCTGCACTTGCTAGAGTTTGTTGGACGTGTGCTTGGAATATGATTGCTATTGTGACTGGATGTGAGCTTGACTTGTCAATGGGATACGGTTGTCGTTGCGTTGGAGACATAGGTCAATGGATGCATGGATGCGATCTATCGATATCTTCACTAGATGCAATCGATTCGGCGGAGCGGAGTAGGTGAATTTGATCACGTTGGACTTGTCGGCGTCGGGAATGAACTATCTAGACAATCACTGCTTTGGATCCATTCGATTGATTTTGTAAGATGGATTGTTTAATTATTTTCTTTTCCTCATGTCATCTTTTTTCAGAACGGAGTGAGCACGTGTTTTACCTTTATGTTGATTCTTGCATGATACTAATAGTTGTCTTATTTAACCTAGAGAACACCACATCAATCAAATCTCCATGCTTTTGTGATGCTACGTGTTGTTGGAGTGTTGTTTTCTGTGCATATGATGTTTACAATATAGTAGATATTTTTCTACATATAGATTGTCATGTGTACAATATAGTAGATATTTTTCTACATATAGATTTTCATGTGTATTTTAATTATCCATGTGCGGCAAGAAATAAACTTGAGAGCTGTAGCAACGCTAGGGCATTCAACTAGTTAATTGATATGTAGTCACTGCTATTTTTGAAAGATATGAATAACAATAGCAACGAACATGGAACATCTTCTCACGTGTGTGATTTTCATCAATTTATGGACGAAGACATGGGTGTCAACAATAACAATGTCCCACAACAAATCAATACTACTCTCTTTTCAAGAGATAGGACCTGGTTATGGACCTAAACCTTTAAACACGTGCCTAGGCTTTTTGTTCTTTGGTTAACATATGTCAGGTTCGCTCAAGCAATAGTTTCAAGATTGCAATGGAAAACCATATGGAGAGCAACTACAAATTTGATTCATCTCTTCGAAGGATCAAGTTGCTGATATTTTTACTAAGTCACTCCATTAACCATTGTATGAGCATTGTAAGCGCAATCTCAATCTCTCACTAGTTGAGGTCGAAGAAAGGTGTTAGAATACATATAGTATACGTATAGGACTATGTATTTGTATCTCATATATAATAAAGGATCCCTACCTGGCGTGCGACGACCAAACTAAGTTTTCAGTCGTCCGTTTGGCACAGCTCCTTTCAAGGTGTGTTGGCCGTCAACATACCTTTGGCACAGCTCCTTTCAGGGTTGGCTTCATCGTCTACGTTAAGGGGCTGTTTGGTTCAGGGGATATCCTCAAGTGGTTAGGGATAGCCACCAAAAAACTGGTTGCCAGCCGTTTGGTTTGGAGGATGAGAGGGGATGTGGATAACCAGATTCCCGGAATATTCCACCGAAAGGGTGGTTACGCTCATCCCATGAAAAGTGCTGGAGGAGGCCAACCACTTTTTCTGGCTCACCTCCGAAACGTTTTCTTTCGCTCACCGTCTTCTCCCCGTAAGAAACCCTGGCTTATTTTCCTTTCCCCATCTCCATGATCTGGCAGCGGCTCTAGATCGAAGCGTCGGCAGCGGTGCATCAAGGGCGATGATGGTTGGATGTTGAGTCAATTCCTCCCCTTTTTACCCCCGTTGTTCATTCTCCTAGATCGAGGTGATGGCGGCGCATCAAGGACGACGGCAATGGGTAGCTGCCTGTTGTTCGATGTTCTTGCGGCGGCCATTGGACGGGGTGTCGATCGAAGCCGAGCTGCAACGCCGAGCAGCCTCCGCACAGATCGCCATCAACCCATGGTCGGCGCGATATCTACAGATGCCTCCGCGCAGATCGCCATCAAACCCATGGTCAGCTCTTTCTTGATTCGAGCTGAACATGCGTTGGCCAGAGGAGGCCGGCTCTTCCTTGATTCGATTTGAACATGGCCGGACTTATTTTTCAACTTCGGTTCTGTGGTTCTGTCACATGTTCGTGCAGATAGATTGGTCCTAAGTTTCAACTCTTCAATGTATGTAAATACTACTGTCTGTAGCCAATAGTGATTCGTAGATAGGAAGTACAATCCATACTTTACAACTGCTGAATGTTTGTTCTACTACGGTTGTTCTGTCCAATTCCATGCCTTAGTGATAATGTATCAGTGGAAGCTAGCACAATCCATACTTCTGTTGTCTGTAAAGAATTGGCATGGTAATCTCACCATGTGAATTAAAAAGGTCACCACAACTACTCATCCACTCATCATCCTTTCAACCAAACAAAAAAATGGCTACCACTAACCACCTCTCATTTTGCACAACCAAACAAAAAAATTAGCTACCCCTAACCAGTTGGTTGGGGATATCCCCATCCCCTAAATCTATCCCCTGAACCAAACAGCCCCTAAGTGCGTGTCCTCCCTTTCAGGGTTGGCTGCTCCTCTCATAGTCTTCTCTACCGGCAGTGAAAGGCTGTCAGATCTTGATGGACTGGTGTTTTGAGTTTGAGCTGGCTTGGCCCAATGGCGTTAGCATTGTTGTATGGTTTTGCCTTAGTTTCAAAAAGAGTTGAGCAAAGCGCAAAACAGCTATTCAGCTATATAATCAGAAAAAAAAAAGTTACTTCAATCAATGCATCAAATTGTCACAACAGAAGATTTTGACACAAACAATTGGATTCATATTGCAATACAGGTATACGGAAAAATATGGATGATGCAACCTGCGATAACAGTACTGCAAAACCATGGAAGATCAGGTACACGACAAACGGCTTTGCCAGGACAAATGTATGAAGAAAACAGTAATATAACAGGTTACGGAGATCAATAGCTGCGACCCCAGAACGACCACTTTGTAGCAGCCTTTCCGGAAGCAAAGCACACGGTTCCTGCATTTTTTTGTGCAGAACATCATGCAGTGCAGCGAAAGAGAATGCCAAATGTATAGAACGGTTGAAGTGTAGCGAAAGAGAAACCCCAAATGTAATTGAAGTACGGTTAGTTGTCTTCATAGCTTACCGGAAGGAAGGTCTGGCTGATCAAATGGAGTACACAATGTTTTTGCAGCTCCAAGTTCGCCTTTTGTACGAGCTTTCACGTCCTTCTCAACTTCCTGTAGAAGGGAACAAATTGTATGATAAACATGTCTGCAATGTTGAATATGTCTGCTAAATGCTAGTCCTCCACTCAAAGATGTCACCCTATAGTTAAAATTTATTCATAAATACTTTTATGATTTGAAAACAACATTTCACTCATATAACCCTCTCAACACCGTTTACAAATTATCCTAGAGCAACAAGTGACCAAGGTCACCAAACAAAGGAGACTGATCTGTTCTGATGTGTGCCTACCAGAGATGTCTATTAATTGTGCAAAGTAACTATAACTTCGATTTTCTCACATGCTATTAAAAATTACAGGAACCAATAAATGGGGCGCTACCTTTGTGGAAACATGATAGGGAGTTTTTCTCTATCATAATCCACCCATTTCTTTACTCTTCCATTCCATGCTTCAGAAATTTTGTTTTATTTGCAGAGAGTGCTTTAGAATATGAATGTTTATCATTAGTTAATCGAATGGCTACGATACAGAGTTAAGTTATACAATTCTCAGAAACAATTATCCACATTTGTGCACATCCCATCACTCCTACCAGTTCTGCAATATATGGAGCTTTTCTCTATCAAAATCCACCTGTTTCTCTACCAGTTTTGCAATATTGGAAACATGACAGGGAGCTTTTCTCTATCATAATGCACCTGTTTTCTCTACCAGTTTTGCAATATTGGAAACATGATAGGGAGCTTTTCTCTATGAAGGTTTATCATTAGTTAATCAAATGGCTATGATACAGAATTAAGTTATACAAGTCTCAGAAACAATTATCCACATTTGTGCACATCCCATCACTCCTACCAGTTTTGCAATATAATGGAGTGTATAGAATATGCAGTAGAAACAAACATGTGTGGTGCCATAGCCATTGCTTACTGTTCACTCCAAGTTACTTGTGACTGAAAAGTATCAAGGGTGGAATGTGGTAAAGGAAAAAATGTAGGTGACCATCACATACCTCTTCATCACACCATGGAGCCAGGATTAACTTTTTGTCATTGAGAGCTGCTGTGAATTCATCCCAAGTGCTGATGGGTGCAATGCAAGCATCCCTCTTTTGTTTCGCTGTTTCAAACAAGTTTACTTGAATCACATTCAGCAACAGTCTAACCTGCTCTACCAAGTCGGTCGAAGGAATATCAACCTTTGTACCATTGTCTCGCCGGACAATGCGCACCTGAAAATACATAAAATTATACTTCATTTATCTGCAATATGGAAGTTCAGCAAATGATAGATAAACTAGACTACAAGGTCATTGTTACTACTCTGTAGAAACTAAAAGGATCCCTGGAGTAACTAATTCCTGGAATCATGCAACAGTACCTCTGACTAGTTATAAACATCCACTAATTACTTGCTTTCACCATACAAATGAACAGTGACAGCCTGATAAGTCCAATCTCCAATGTATGATCATTTTAATCGGATTTCTCTAGGAATGAACACATCTTAGGATTCAGGAACAAGTTAAAGAAGACAAATATCCAGCATCTTCAAGCCAATAGGAAAAAAAAAGGGAGCCTATTATCCCTCTCAAAGAAAAGGAGCAACATGTCCGCTAATAAGGCTACAAGTATTTGTATGATGGATATGAAAGGCAGCAACACTAACTATTGTGAATATTCCTAGAGCGCAAAATGAAAACAGGAGTAGTTTCTACACACTATCTGCATGATAAAAAGTAAATGATACAAGTACTTTCAATCACTAGCGGAATAATCCATAAACTGAATGCTGAAAAGTGACATGTTAGTACCTGCTTGTTTGCCAGATCTTTTGGACCTATCTCAATTCTCAACGGGACACCTTTCATTTCCCATTGAGAATATTTCCAGCCTGGAGAATAGTTTTCACGAGCATCCAAGTCTGCTCGAATCCCTGCTTGGTTCAAGGTGTAAACGGCCGACTCACATGCTCCTTTAATAGCTGTTGTGTCAGCATCTTTAAATGGCACAGGAATTATGATAACCTGGACAGGTGCCACCTTGGGTGGTAGCACTAAGCCCTTGTCATCACCATGTGTCATTACCATGACCCCAATCTGTGAGAAGAGCAAAAAATGCTAGATATTAGAAATACAAAAATAACTAGAAAAGACATTCAGCAACTGAAAATCCCACAAAAAATAACTAGAAACTATTCAGTAAAGGAAAACATGTGATGTAACAAAAAACTTACAACACATGGCAATTGCCAAGCCTTTGGTCTGGCAATAAAAGCTAGCTCCGATGTACTAACTACTAACTATGTACTCCCTCCGTTCCAACAAATAAGGCTTATAAATTTAATCCAAAAGTCAAAGCTTACTAAATTTGACCCATATAGAAAAAAATATGAACATTTATGATACCGTAAAATATATTATGAAAATATATTTATTTTCATAATATATTTGTTTCATGTTGTAGATGTTTATATTTCCTATTTGGTCAAACTTAGTAAGCTTTGACTTTTGACTAAATTTATAAGCCTTATTCATCAGAACGGAGGTAGTACAAAATAAAACATAACACCAATCATTATGATTTGCATTACAAAAATGGGGTTATGAAATGTTTCGAGTTAGGTCAACTCTAAAAGAGAATGGACTTTTGTAGCTCCGGCTACATGTAGGCCATTTTTTGAACCTATGAAAACTTCATTTCAAATATGATAAAAAAAATCAAAAAAAATACTGTGATGTAGATAATATTGTAATCTTCAAGTGTGTAAATTTTCAGATTGAAATATGTTGCGTTTTGGGCTCGGCAAAAATAACAAATCTTGATTTCAGCATTGGTGAACAGTAATGAACAGTACACTACAATCTAGATTTTGTCATTTTGTGAGACTTTGTTACTTTTACTGAGGGCAATATATGATGTATTTCAATCTGAAAATTTACACGTTGATAGATTTCAACATTCCCTACGTCTACATATTTTTTTCAAAATTTTCTGAAACTTTGAAATCAAAAGTTTTAAAGTTTGAAAAAAGAAAAAGAAAACCAGGCTACATGTAGCCCAGGCTACATTTGAGGTTTTCCACTCTAGAAGTGCTATTACATAGAATTAGAGAACTGTCAAAATCAGGTCAATTGCAATACAATATAACCATTGCTGGAGTAGGACCCATTGTACTGGTTATCGCCTTATTTCGCCTAATTAGTTAGGCAAGTTGATTTCCAGTATAGTAAATTGCAGAGCTGCTACTGCATTATTCTTGTTCATACAAAAATCTAGGTATCTTGTCCGGAAAAATACATACAGATGCATACAGGCAGTCCCTTCCAACTTACCATTGTGCGAAAGCCTCAACAAAGTTATCATACTTCCTTGCAAAAAGCATTTAATCTTGGAAACCAACTACTCCCTCCATTCATCCCAAAAAGGATGTCGCGGATTTGGGTAAATTTGGATGTATCGCGATTTAGTGTATAGATACATCCAAATTTAGACAAATTTGCGGCACCTCTTTTGGGACGAGGGAGTATTATAAATACCGTGAATCCATTCTGGCAGCATTTGTTAATATAACGTCAAACTTAAAAGGTTATCATTACAGTTACGTCATCCAGCAAGATGTCTAAGCAGTAACTACAATAAGAGTTAAAATGTGAAAGTGACACTGAGGAGTCCAAAGCTCTGACAAAATCAGAAATATAAGAATTACCGAGCGGGTCGTGTATGCCCAAGAGTTCTGCCACACCATGGACCTTTCACCCTTTTCATTCTCAAAAGTGATATCGAACATCTTTGCAAAGTTTTGACCAAGGCAATGCGAAGTTGCACCCTGTATACCACGGCCAGTGTTTGGGATGAAAGCCTGAAGAAAAGGAAACAATAGACTTTAATTTTGCAGCAAATGAAAATACAGAAATCACTTGTATTCTTACCACGACATCTTTGAGAAAGCTACTACATGCAGCAAATAGTTTCATATCAATACCTCAACACTGGTAGTATAAAGTCCACCAGCAAACTTTTCCATCTCACTTTTCCTCCCTTTGGACACTGGAACAGCTAAAAATTCTTCATATATTCTCCGGTAGAGTTCCAGTATTTGGAGGACCTGGTGACATTGCCATAAACGACTGATCAACCCTTGATGTTTTAACATGTAAAACATAAAATTACTTTATCAAACATAGCATAGAACAAATAACACAGTACTGCATTTATTTAGGTGTTCCTCTGATACATAATGACTGATTCAATAGTTTTGGGGCAGGCAGAACAATAAATTAAATACATGGTGAAACTCCTATATCCAGATATCATAGTGAGGTTATGTGTGTGTAGCATTCTGCTATTTGTGCAAGAGGTTAAAATGTTGATCCATGGCAAGATTCATAGCTTACAACTTGATAATGAATAAAACAAACCAAAAGGTACTAATTCACAATAGAACCACCAAAGCAATTCAATATGACAAGTTCACAACAGAACCAAATTAAAATACTGAGATAAGTGGTTACTGCATTCTTTCCTGAATGTGTCATTCTAGAATTCAAAGTTTGTTTATAGAATCCAGGGATAACCTTTAGGGCTTCCAGCTTACCGAAAATCCACGGTGGAGCAGGGCCGAACATCCTCAATCCGCAAAAGCTAGATTCGAGAAGATACCCCAATTTGCTATACAAAACGCGGACGACCACCACTTCAGGAAATTCATGGGGCACCAAATCACGGAGCAGCCCAAAATTACAATCTTATGCCACCACGAAGTGAAGAAAACGCTTTGATCCGTTCTATTTCCCCTGCTCCCATCCGGCTCCCTCGCTCAACCGCTCTTGTTCTCCTTGTTAGTCCATGACCACACCCACATCCCCCGACCTGGAGCGGCGCTCTGCATCCCTGCCTCGAGGGATCCCCTCCTCCAGAAATATTGCCGCCGGCGGCATTCAAGACCTGCTTGGCATCTCCTGAGCTAAGAACCTGGACGCTGGGGAGGGCCTTTCCCAGCACCAATCCGATGCCAGCTCTATCCCTGCCCAGCCACGACCCCGACACCGCCTCCATCCTTTTCCCCATCCGCAGCTCCGGCCTGACTCCAACATAATCCACGTGTGCACATCGAGCTTAACGGCTGATGTGCCTCGAGCTCGCCGGCGGATGCGCCTCGAGCTTGCCGGCGGAGGCGAGGCAGGTCTTCCAGTCGCTCCTCTCCTGGCGGTGGAGGGTACCGGGTTAGTGGCTGCTGACGGGAGGATTCGGGGTGGGTGCCCTTGGGGAATCGATTAGGGGCTGGGGGAAGATGACTAGTACAGAAAAGGAAGTTACAAAAAGAGTGGAGCTGCACTTTATGGGCTCAACTCGACCGCTTCTGAACCTGCTTAGAAGCAGGCCAGCCCAGCAGAAACGTGGAGTGGTGCCGAACGTTCTCAGCTCCGAACCAGACGCTGGAGTGGACTTTGGAAGCTGGATTGAAGGAGTATTGTCAATCTGGAGGATTGCCGAACACGCCCTTAGACCAGGTTCTGTTTATGTACCCCTCCATTTGATCATTTTACCATCTATACACATTTGGTCATTTTCAATATTTATATACTCATCCATTTGGCCATTTCCAAAAGTAACACTCACCTTCTAAAAGTAACTAGTTTAGTACATATAGGGTAGTGCAGTCTTTTTCGGAAGTAATACCTCTTCATCTGCTTCCTCTTTACTCGCAAAAACTGTATGCCCTTCTTGCCAGAGAAATTCACGGCTCCTGAGAACAATTGCAGACACTGTCAAATAAAATTTCAGCATTTGCAGAGTGTTCAATCTGTACAGCTGATGACAATTTATGGGGGAGAAAGGTCAAGCTGATACAGCCATCATGATGCAGCTTTGCAGAAGCAAGATGCATGAAATTCAGAAAATAAAATGTGATATGATCAAATTTTGAATTAATGAGCATCAAATTGCTACAACGTAAGAAATGAACAACACAAACTCCAAAAAAAAATGAATAGCAAGAATGATTGGTGTTATTGATACCATACACAAATACAGCTTTGGAATTGCAGTAGCCAGAATGACATATTTAGTGAAGAGTCCAAAGTTGCAGAACCTCCTTTCCAATCTTCCTTTGGTTCTTTTGTTTAAAATGCTCTAGCAATGTTGGCATCCAATTTTTTGACAGAAATATTTCATGATTTTGATGGGAAAGATAATTGTGCTGTTTTTCACTCTTGGAATACTTGAAAAGCTTAATACTTAACAGCCATCTTGCCATTGTACTTATTTCCTTCATACAAATGAATATACTGATTTGGCAGATATACTATCAAGCACGCGATTAGGCACTATCGCACTATAAAGACAATGATGGTGGATTCATGCAGGCATTATAAGAAACAAGGCAGACTCAGAGAAGTGCCTAAACAATGAGCTACCTTATGAAAGGAGTTGGATTGCTGAACTCCCATCTAACAACATTGCACCACTGGTTACACTTCAAAGGTAAGTCTCGGTGGCTTCTTATCCATTTAGAGAAGTATGGATACATGACAGTCTCGCTTGTTGGTCTGATAGCAATAGGAGCTTCCAAGTCAGATTTTCCTGACTTAGTAACCCATGCAACCTGAAGACAAGTGAAAAGGTTAGTATGTTCAGAAACAATACAATAAATAGATAAAGTAAATACGGCACAAGATTATTAGGACCAAAGCACAGAGAAACTTAATTAAAATAATATTTTAGAAAATCTGCATCATGAGGGCTATAACCTCTCAGAAATGGTGATAACACGCCAGCTGACAACGATCGTGACACACAATTATACAATTTTATTGGTTAGACTACACAACCTTGCATCAAAAGGCAGTTGCCAACACCAACAAACCAAATGGTTGACACAGAACTAGTTCAATGTCCAGATAGGTTGACAAAGCATATGGTTAATTCCATTTATTTATTTTCTTCAAGGAGATGGTATCATTCAGTAAGAGTTGCTTGAATTGAATTTATAACTACGCAATACCAGCCTTTCACCCTTCCCTAAGTACAATGGCTCAATAAATCATAAGGATTTAGAGGCATAGAAGTTTTTCTCCATAAATCATAAGGATTCAGGGACACAGAAACTTAATTAAAATAATATTCGAAAAATTTGCATCATAAGGGGCTAGAACCTCTCAGAAATGGTGATAACACACCACCTGACAACGATCATGACACACAATTATACAATTTTATTGGTTAGACTATAACCTTGCATCAAAAGGCAGTTACCAACACCAACAACCAAATGGTTGACACAAAACTAGTTAGATGTCCAGATAGGTTGACAAAGCATATGGTTCATTCCATTTATGTTTTTCTCTTCGATGAGATAGTATCATTCAGTAAGAGTTGCTTGAATTGAATTTATAACTATGCAATACCAGCCTTTCGCCCTTCCCTAAATACAATGGCTCCATAAATCATAAGGATTCAGGGGCATAAAAGTTTTTTTTTATGCAGATTAAGTACGGAATTTTCACAAATGATTAGAGTTATTCAAATTATATTACATCAAATAGGGAAATACTCCAAATTATTCCTAAATGTTTGACTCTCTGCTATCTCATCAATTCATACATAAACCATTCGACAGGTCTAATACAACTCCCAAGAATCAAGAATTGCTAAGGTCAAAGAAAACAATGATTTGTTTGCTTCATAACACCTTGACAAATTTTGCCATATTTGTGGGAACTGTAATCATGTTTCTTTTTCTTTCAACTTTCCAACAGTTATTGAAGGTAGTTGGACAGGTTAAGTACTACCTCCGTCTCGGTTTACAGGCCTACGCGTATCTCTAGGTTGTCAATTTAAGCAATGTAACACAAGATATATACTGCACATATATCATTAGAAAGTTCAGATGTTGTACTTTCTAATGGTATAATTTTTATAGTATAAAGTTTACATTATATTAGTCAAATTAATGATATTGGGAGATGCGTAGGCCCTGTAAACCGGGACGGAGGGAGTAGCAGGCTAAACCAATATATTAACTTACAAAATACTGGAGCGGCCTGAAAAGAAATGGAAGAAAAGGCACACCTCAGGTGCAAAGCCCTCAATATGATCTTTCTCCTTCTGCAGAACATTTTCAGTAACAAATAAAGGGAAATAATATGGTTTCAGCTTCAACTTTTTTATTTCTGCATCAAAAAATTCCTGCACCAAATCAAATATCGGTTACTTAAACGGGACAGGGAAAATATAATAATGTCAATGTTACTTGGTAATTAAAATAAAAAGTACCACTATGGGTTCACAATGTTTAAAACAAGACAAGGGTTGGTGGGCCAATTACCCACTGAACTTAGTGTCAAGTTTAAAGTTCAGAACTTCGGTACAAAACCTATTTGAACTCATCCCTCAACCCTTTGACCAAACCAGGGTAGAAGCGGGGAAGAGGGGAACTTGATATTCCAACCCTAGGTTCACAGAAAAAATTTCATCCATGTGTACTACACATCGGGGAAAAAACCACCCTGGTTTTGTCAAGGGGGAAGGGGATAAATTAAAATGTTTTTGAGGCTGAGAGTTGTGTTCCAACACGTTTTACATTTAAGGTTGAACTTCCAGCTCAGCACTAAAGTTCAGGGTGTGTGGATGGGTTGCTGGAGGGGGATATCTGTCAATAGAAGAAGCTGCCCGTCGCAAAAACAGAAACACATTAATGAAGGAAAAGTAACTTACATGTATAAAACTGAAAAGGGGCATTAATGATAGGACCATGCATTCATAACTTACTATACCAGTTGCTGTCATTTACATTAGTACAGAACTCACAGGAAAGGATACATATAGGACATACTATTTAATTGTAAAGAAGGGAAATACTAACAAACAGTAAAATACATATTGGTTAGTTAAATATCAGATTGGGGGTGGTATTGAGAAAAATTACTTTCAGCAATTCCCATATTTCCATCGCCCAAGGCCTCAAGATATAACAACCAGATATGTCATAGTACTCAATCATTTCGCTGTTAACAACAACCTGGATCAACAAAAACAAAGCTTCAAATAAGCGCCTGGCAGGAACAGAATTAAGTTGAAGTTTGAAGGAATCTAATCATCCATCTAGCACACAGCATATCGTTGGTATTTTTTGTTTTTGTTTCTACAAAAAATGCAATAAAGTTGCATAGTAAAGATTGAGTAACAAGAGCACAGGTGACTATCAAATACTGAAAGTTTGCTACTTTTCCTTCCATAACAACTGACCTAACAATTTAAAATGCAGCAGCTAACAACAAAGTCAATAATTCTTATTATAGTATAAGAACTATTAACAAACTTTAAGCTGCTCACAGGACAGAACTTCTGCCCAAGCCATCACACGAAAACTTGCCCGGGGCAGAAACTATGAGCGCCTAAATAATCGTTTCCACATCGTATCATCCATGCGCACAGGGGCGGACCCAATCAAAAATCTGAATTTCAGTAGTATTTTTTAATATTTGAGGCAAAAAAAGAAATTGAATTCTGCAAGATTTAGGCAAGGAATACCCCCACTCATTAGTTTCTCTGGGTCCGCGCGCAGAATCACTGGTAAACCTCACAAATACGGCAATACAAATAAGAGATGCACCAAAACGCACCTCGGAGTACCACTCCCCAAAGTTATCGTCCTTCTTGTAAGCCATCCCCAGTTTGGTCTCCTTCTTCACCTCCTTCTTCTTCTTCCCTGCAACCCACGCATCAAGAAACCAGCTCAGAGAACGCAAAGGTCGAAGATCAAAACTCAAATCTAGCACAGCCAACAGCGTTAGAAGAAGACGGAAAACAACGTACCTCCGCCTCCGGCACCGCCTGCGCCCTTGTTGGTCGACATGGCTGGATCCCGAACTGCCGTGCAGCACGAGGAGGCGAAACACATAAATCTCAAACCAAAATAACCTCGGCAAAACCATAAAGAGAAGGTAGAGCGGGATCTGGGGCTTGCTTGCCTTGCTCTTACCTGCCGGGATCCGGGAAAACGCCGGGAGCTTTGGGGCCGATGCGGGATTGCAAGCGACGCGCTAGGGTTTAAGCGGAGGCGGCGGCGGCGGCTGAAAAAGGATATATGGGGTAGACTAGGCAGAGTAGGGCGACAGAAGGAGTAGGCCGCAAGGAGCCAATTGGACAGCACGGCTGAGGGCATCACGCAGATGGTCGCTGAGCGACCGTTTTCGTCCGTCGTGACCGGAAATGCGTCTGGGTCCTGCTCCAGCGGACGACGTAAAGTGACCGGGCCGTCCGCGGAGACGTAAACCTGGCGCGGTCGCGCGGAGTGTCCGTCGAAAAAGACGTAGGACCCGCGCGTCAGTGGCAGGAGGCCGATATTATTCTCGCCATTGGTCATTCCCCGCGCGAAATTGCAAACTAGACCGGCGCGAGCAGTCCAGAAGCGATGGACGTCCTCGTCGCCGCAGCCACCGCCATGGATGCGGAGCAAACCCTCGCACCCGCTGCCGCCCCACACTCCCCCGTAGCCACGACCATAGCCACAATGGAGGTTGCAGCTCCGGTGGAAGCAAAGCGGGCCACCACCGGCGGCGGCCGGGAGGGAGGCAAAACCGAAGGCGGCAAAGAATGTGCTCTCCCCGGAGGAGAAAATCATGGAGGTCGCGAAGCGTCGCTACCGGCGCAAGAACCATAAGATCAAGACTGCCGCCGCCAACCAGCAGGCCTGGCAGATGCATATCAAAGCCGGCGTCGCGCAAGTAGCCCTCCATCCGACCTTAGCGGAGGGCTACATGCTCGTCAAGAGAGAGGGGATCGCCGGCGTCGCTCCTCCGGCCTCGCGGTGAGCTCGGTAAGTTCCCAGTTGCGCCCTGGAACTCCCGCTCCCTTGCAGGGCCACGCGGCGTCACGGTTCGCCTCCGGCCTGCCGCCGGTGAAGTTGACCGGGGCGGCGGTTCTCGACCTCAACCGGACGCCTAGAAGCGGTGACTCCTGCCTGGGCGCGACACAGAAGACGCGCTAGGTGCCGGAGGAGAGCATGCCGCAGCCCCGCATCCTGTTCGACGAAATGACGCCGCCTGCCCCGACGATGGACGACCTGGTACGTGAGCTCTATCAATGTGTGCGAGTGTCGTGTATCATGCGTCTGATGTCCGGTCATTGATACGTCCCAAACGTATCTATAATTTCTTATGTTCCATGCTACTTTTATGATGATACTCACATGTTTTATATACATTATATGTCGTTATTATGCATTTTCCGGCACTAACCTATTGACGAGATGCCGAAGAGTCGATTCTGTTGTTTTCTGTCGTTTTTTGTTTCGAAATCCTAGTAAGGAAATATTCTCGGAATTGGACGAAATCAACGCCCAGGGGCCTATTTTTCCACGAAGCTTCCAGAAGTCCGAAGAGGAAACGAAGTGGGGCCACGAGGTGGCGCCACAATAGGGCGGCGCGGCCCAGCCCCTGGCTGCGCGGCCCTGTTGTGTGGGCCCCTCGTGACGCCCCCTGACCTACCCTTCCGCCTACATATAGTCTTCGTCGCGAAACCCCCAGTACCGAGAGCCACGATACGGAAAACCTTCCAGAGACGCAGCCGCCCCCAATCCCATCTCGGGGGATTCGGGAGATCGCCTGCGGCACCTGCCGGAGAGGGGAATCATCTCCCGGAGGACTCTTCATCACCATGATCGCCTCCGGATCGATGTGTGAGTAGTTCACCCCTGGATCATGGGTCCATAGCAGTAGCTAGATGGTCGTCTTCTCCTAATTGTGCTATCATGTTCGATCTTGTGAGCTGCCTATCATGATCAAGATCGTTTATTTGTAATCCTACATGTTGTGTTTGTTGGGATCCGATGGATATTGAATACTATGTCAAGTTGATTATCAATCTATCATATATGACTTGTTTATGTTCTTGCATGCTCTCCGTTGCCAGTAGAGGCTCTGGCCAAGTTGATACTTGTGACTCCAAGAGGCAGTATTTATGCTCGATAGTGGGTTCATGCCTCCATTAAATCTGGGACAGTGACAGAAAGTTCTAAGGTTGTGGATGTGTTGTTGCCACTAGGGATAAAACATCGATGCTTTGTCTAAGGATATTTGTGTTGATTACATTACGCACCATACTTAATGCAATTGTCTGTTGCTTGCAACTTAATACCGGAAGGGGTTCGGATGATAACCTGAAAGTGGACTTTTTAGGCATAGATGCATGCATGTTGGATGGCGGTCTACGTACTTTGTCGTAATGCCCTGATTAAATCTCATAGTACTCATCATGATATTTGTATGTGCATTGTTATGCCTTCTTTATTTGTCAATTGCCCAACTGTAATTCGTTCACCCAACATGCTATTTATCTTATGGGAGAGACACCACTAGTGAACTGTGGACCCCGGTCTATTCTTTACATCTGAAATATAATCTACTGCAATACTTGTTCTTTACTGTTCTTCGCAAACAATCATCTTCCACACAATACGGTTAATCCTTTGTTCACAGCAAGCCGGTGAGATTGACAACCTCACCGTTACGTTGGGGCAAAGTACTTTGGTTGTGTTGTGCAGGTTCCACGTTGGCGCCGGAATCCCTGGTGTTGCGCCGCACTACACTTCGCCGCCATCAACCTTCAACGTGCTTTTGGCTCCTCCTGGTTCGATAAACCTTTGTTTCTTTCTGAGGGAAAACTTACTGCTGTGCACATCACACCTTCCTCTTGGGGTTCCCAACGGACGTGTGTCTCACGCGCATCAAGACTATTTTCTGGCGCCGTTGCCGGGGAGATCAAGACACGCTGCAAGGGGAGTCTCCACTTCCAATCTCTTTACTTTGTTTTTGTCTTGCTTTGCTTTATTTTATTTACTACTTTGTTTGCTGCACTAAAACAAAACACAAAAAAATTAGTTGCAAGTTTTACTTTATTTACTGTCTTGTTCTCCATATCAAAAACACAAAAAAATTAGTTACTTGCATTTACTTTATCTAGTTTGCTTTATTTACTACTGTTAAAATGAATACTCCTGAAAACACTAAGTTGAGTGACTTCACAAACACTAATAATAATGATTTCTTATGCACACCTATTGCTCCACCTGCTACTACAGCAGAATTCTTTGAAATTAAATCTGCTTTACTGAATCTTGTTATGAGAGAGCAATTTTCTGGTGTTAGTTCTGATGATGCTTCTGCCCATCTTAATAATTTTGTTGAACTATGTGAAATGCAAAAGTATAAGGATGTAGATGGTGATATTATAAAATTGAAATTGTTTCCTTTCTCCTTAAGAGGAAGAGCTAAAGATTGGCTGCTATCTTTGCCTAAGAATAGTATTGATTCATGGACTAAATGTCAGGATGCTTTTATTGGTAGATATTATCCTCCCGCTAAAATTATATCTTTGAGAAGTAGCATAATGAATTTCAAGCAATTAGATAATGAACATGTTGCTCAAGCATGGGAAGAATGAAATCTCTGGTAAAGAATTGCCCAATCCATGGACTGACTACTTGGATGATCATCCAAACCTTTTATGCAGGATTGAATTTTTCTTCGCGGAACCTATTGGATTCAGCTGCTGGAGGTACCTTTATGTCCATCACCTTGGGGGCGGCTACAAAGCTTCTTGATGATATGATGGTCAATTACTCGAATGGCACACGGAAAGGGCTCCACAAGGTAAGAAGGTAAATTCTGTTGAAGAAACCTCCTCCTTGAGTGATAAGATTGATGTGATTATATCTATGCTTGTGAATGGTAGATCTAATGTTGATCCTAATAATGTTCCTTTAGCTTCATTGGTTGTTCAAGAAGAAAATGTTGATGTGAACTTCATTAAAAATAATAATTTCAACAACAATGCTTATAGGAATAATTCTGGTAACAACTATAGGCCATATCCTTCTGCTTATGGTAATTCTTACAACAATAATAGGAATGTACCCTCTGGTCTTGAAGCCATGCTTAAAGAATTTATTAGTACACAAACTGCTTTTAACAAATCTGTTGAGGAAAAGCTTGATAAAATTGATATTCTTGCTTCTAAGGTTGATAGACTTGCCTCTAATGTTGATCTTTTAAAATTGAAAGTTATGCCTAATAAGGATGATGAAAATAAGATTGTTACTACAGCAAATGTCATCCAAGTTAGAATTAATGAGAATATAAGATTAATGGCTGAATTGCGTGCTAGGTGGGATAGAGAAGAAAATGAAAAACTAGCTAAAGAGAATAATGTAGCTAAAGTTTGGACTATTACCACCACTAGTAATGATAATGATTCACATGTTGCTAAACCTCCTACTATCAATGATAAAATAATTGGTGTTGGCAATGTTTCTACTCCTAGTATAAAGCGTACAAAACTGCCTGAAATTGCTAAAACTGATGAAACTACTTGTGATAAAACTGCTGAAATTTTTTCCAACATTGGGGACAATGATCCCATTGCTGTAGCTCATAATGGTTTAGATTTTGATGATTGTCACATCTCTGAAGTTATAAAGTTCTTACAAAAACTTGCTATAAGTCCCAATGCTAGTGCTATAAATTTGGCCTTTACAAAACATATTACAAATGCTCTCATAAAAGCCAGAGAAGAGAAACTAAAACTTGAAACTTCTATTCCTAGGAAGTTAGAAGATGGTTGGGAGCCCATCATTAAGATGAGGGTCAATGATTTTGATTGTAATGCTTTATGTGATCTTGGTGCAAGTATTTCCGTTATGCCTAAGAAAGTCTATGATATGCTTGACTTGCCACCATTGAAAAATTGTTATTTGGATGTTAATCTTGCTGATAATGCTAAAAAGAAACCTTTGGGGAGGATTGATAATGTTCGTATTATGGTTAACAATAAACTTGTCCCCGTTGATTTTGTTGTCTTGGATATTGAATGCAATGCATCTTGTCCCATTATATTGGGAAGACCTTTTCTTGAACTGTTGGTGCTACTATTGATATGAAGGAAGGTAATATTAAATATCAATTTCCTCTCAAGAAAGGTATGGAACACTTCCCTAGAAAAAGAATGAAGTTACCTTATGATTCTATTATTAGAACAAATTATGATGTCGATGCTTCATCTCTTGATAACACTTGATTCACACTTTGTGCGCCTAGCTGAAAGGCGTTAAAGAAAAGCGCTTATGGGAGACAACCCATGTTTTTACTACAGCACTTTTGTTTTATATTTGAGTCTTGGAAGTTGTTACTACTGTAGGAACCTCTCCTTATCTTTATTTTATTGCATTGTTGTGCCAAGTAAAGTCTTTGATAGTAAAGTCAATACTAGATTTGGATTACTGCGCAGATACAGATTTGTTGCTGTCACGAATCTAGGGAGTTCTCTGTAGGTAACTCAGAAAAATCTGCAAATTTACGTGCGTGATCCTCAGATATGTACGCAACTTTCATTCAATTTGAGCATCTTCATCTGAGCAAGTTAAGTGCCCCTGTAAAATTCGTCTTGACGGACTGTTCTGTTTTGACAGATTCTGCCTTTTATTTCGCATTGCCTGTTTTGCTATGTTTGATGGATTTCTTTGTCCATTAACTTTCAGTAGCTTTGTGCAATGTCCAGAAGTGTTAAGAACTACTTAACTTTCTCAGATGAAGATGCTCAAATTGAATGAAAGTTGCGTACATATCTGAGGATCACGCACGTAAATTTGCAGATTTTTCTGAGTTACCTACAGAGAACTCCCTAGATTCGTGACAGCAACAAATCTGTTTCTGCGCAGTAATCCAAATCTAGTATTGACTTTACTATCAAAGACTTTACTTGGCACAACAATGCAATAAAATAAAGATAAGGAGAGGTTCCTACAGTAGTAACAACTTCCAAGACTCAAATATAAAACAAAAGTGCTGTAGTAAAAACATGGGTTGTCTCCCATAAGCGCTTTTCTTTAACGCCTTTCGACTAGGCGCACAAAGTGTGAATCAAGTGTTATCAAGAGATGAAGCATCGACATCATAATTTGTTCTAATAATAGAATCATAAGGTAACTTCATTCTTTTTCTAGGGAAGTGTTCCATACCTTTCTTGAGAGGAAATTGATATTTAATATTACCTTCCTTCATATCAATAGTAGCACCAACGAGTTCGAAGAAAAGGTCTTCCCAATATAATGGGACAAGATGCATTGCATTCAATATCCAAGACAACAAAATCAACGGGGACAAGTTTATTGTTAACCATAATACGAACATTATCAATCCTCCCCAAAGGTTTCTTTTTAGCATTATCAGCAAGATTAACATCCAAATAACAATTTTTCAATGGTGGCAAGTCAAGCATATCATAGACTTTCTTAGGCATAACAGAAATACTTGCACCAAGATCACATAAAGCATTACAATCAAAATCATTGACCCTCATCTTAATGATGGGCTCCCAACCATCTTCTAACTTCTTAGGAATAGAAGTTTCAAGTTTTAGTTTCTCTTCTCTAGCTTTTATGAGAGCATTTGTAATATGTTCTGTAAAGGCCAAATTTATAGCACTAGCATTGGGACTTTTAGCAAGTTTTTGTAAGAACTTTATAACTTCAGAGATATGACAATCATCAAAATCTAAACCATTATGAGCTACAGCAATGGGATCATTGTCCCCAATGTTGGAAAAAATTTCAGCAGTTTTATCACAAGCAGTTTCAGCAGTTTTAGCAATTTCAGGCAGTTTTGTACGCTTTGTACTAGGAGTAGAAACATTGCCAACACCAATTATTTTATCATTGATAGTAGGAGGTTTAGCAACATGTGAATCATTATCATTACTAGTGGTGGTAATAGTCCAAACTTTAGCTACATTATTCTCTTTAGCTAGTTTTTCATTTTATTCTCTATCCCACCTAGCACGCAATTCAGCCATCAATCTTATATTCTCATTAATTCTAACTTGGATGGCATTTGCTGTAGTAACAATCTTATTATCAATATCCTTATTAGGCATAACTTTCAATTTTAAAAGATCAACATCAGAGGCAAGTCTATCAACCTTAGAAGCAAGAATATCAATTTTATCAAGCTTTTCCTCAACAGATTTGTTAAAAACAGTTTGTGTACTAATAAATTCTTTAAGCATGGCTTCAAGACCAGAGGGTACATTCCTATTATTGTTGTAAGAATTACCATAAGAATTACCATAACCATTACCATTAGCAGAAGGATATGGCCTATAGTTGTTACCAGAATTATTCCTATAAGCATTGTTGTTGAAATTATTATTTTTAATGAAGTTCACATCAACATTTTCTTCTTGAGCAACCAAGGAAGCTAAAGGAACATTATTAGGATCAACATTAGATCTACCATTCATAAGCATAGACATAATCACATCAATCTTATCACTCAAGGAGGAGGTTTCTTCAACAGAATTTACCTTCTTACCTTGTGGAGCCCTTTCCGTGTGCCATTCAGAGTAATTGACCATCATATCATCAAGAAGCTTTGTAGCCTCCCCCAAGGTGATGGACATAAAGGTACCTCCAGCATCTGAATCCAATAGGTTCCGCGAAGAAAAATTCAATCCTGCATAAAAGGTTTGGATGATCATCCAAGTAGTCAGTCCATGGGTTGGGCAATTCTTTACCAAAGATTTCATTCTCTCCCATGCTTGAGCAACATGTTCATTATCTAATTGCTTAAAATTCATTATGCTACTTCTCAAAGATATAATTTTAGCGGGAGGATAATATCTACCAATAAAAGCATCCTTACATTTAGTCCATGAATCAATATTATTCTTAGGCAAAGATAGCAGCCAATCTTTAGCTCTTCCTCTTAAGGAGAAAGGAAACAATTTCAATTTTATAATATCACCATCTACATCCTTATACTTTTGCATTTCACATAGTTCAACAAAATTATTAAGATGGGCAGCAGCATCATCAGAACTAACACCAGAAAATTGCTCTCTCATAACAAGATTCAGTAAAGCAGGTTTAATTTCAAATAATTCTGATGTAGTAGCAGGTGGAGCAATAGGTGTGCATAGGAAATCATTATTATTAGTGTTTGTGAAGTCACACAACTTAGTGTTTTCAGGAGTATTCATTTTAACAGTAGTAAATAAAGCAAACTAGATAAAGTAAATGCAAGTAACTAATTTTTTTGTGTTTTTAATATTGAGAGCAAGACAGTAAATAAAGTAAAGCTAGCAACTAATTTTTTTGTGTTTTGTTTTAGTGCAGCAAACAAAGTAGTAAATAAAATAAAGCAAAGCAAGACAAAAACAAAGTAAAGAGATTGGAAGTGGAGACTCCCCTTGCAGCGTGTCTTGATCTCCCCGGCAACGGCGCCAGAAAATAGTCTTGATGCGCGTGAGACACACGTCCGTTGGGAACCACAAGAGGAAGGTGTGATGTGCACAACGAAGAAGTTTTCCCTCGTAAAGAAACCAAGGTTTATCGAACCAGGAGGAGCCAAGAAGCACGTTGAAGGTTGATGGCGGCGGAGTGTAGTGCGGCGCAACACCGTGGATTCCGGCGCCAACGTGGAACTTGCACAACACAACCAAAGTACTTTGCCCCAACGTAACAGTGAGGTTGTCAATCTCACCGGCTTGCTGTGAACAAAGGATTAACCGTATTGTGTGGAAGATGATTGTTTGCGAAGAACAGTAAAGAACAAGTATTGCAGTAGATTGTATTTCAGATGTAAAGAATGGACCGGGGTCCACAGTTCACTAGTGGTGTCTCTCCCATAAGATAAATAGCATGTTGGGTGAACGAATTACAGTTGGGCAATTGACAAATAAAGAAGGCATAACAATGCACATACAAATATCATGATGAGTACTATGAGATTTAATCAGGGCATTACGACAAAGTACATAGACCGCTATCCAGCATGCATCTATGCCTAAAAAGTCCACTTTCAGAGTTATCATCCGAACCCCTTCCGTATTAAGTTGCAAGCAACGGACAATTGCATTAAGTATGGTGCGTAATGTAATCAACACAAATATCCTTAGACAAAGCATCGATGTTTTATCCCTAGTGGCAACAGCACATCCACAACCTTAGAACTTTACGTCACTCGTCCCAGATTTAATGGAGGCATGAACCCACTATCGAGCATAAATACTCCCTCTTGGAGTCACAAGTATCAACTTGGCCGAGCCTCTACTAGCAACGGAGAGCATGCAAGAACATAAACAACTCATATATGATAGATTGATAATCAACTTGACATAGTATTCAATATCCATCGGATCCCAACAAACACAACATGTAGGATTACAAATAAACGATCTTGATCATGATAGGCAGCTCACAAGATCGAACATGATAGCACAATTAGGAGAAGACGACCATCTAGCTACTGCTATGGACCCATGGTCCAGGGGTGAACTACTCACACATCGATCCGGAGGCGATCATGGCGATGAAGAGTCCTCCGGGAGATGATTCCCCTCTCGGCGAGGTGCCGGAGGCGATCTCCTGAATCCCCCGAGATGGGATTGGCGGCGGCTGCGTCTCTGGAAGGTTTTCCGTATCGTGGCTCTCGGTCCTGGGGGTTTCGCGACGAAGACTATATGTAGGCGGAAGGGTAGGTCAGGGGGCGTCACGGGGGGCCCACACAGTAGGCCGGCGCGGCCAGGGCTTGGGCCGCGCCGCCCTGTTGTGTGGCCACCTCGTGGCCCCACTTCGTTTCCTCTTCGGACTTCTGGAAGCTTCGTGGAAAAATAGGCCCCTGGGCGTTGATTTCGTCCAATTCCGAGAATATTTCCTTACTAGGATTTACGAAACCAAAAACAGCAGAAAACGACAAACTGGCTCTTCGGCATCTCGTCAATAGGTTAGTGCCGCAAAATGCATAATAATGACATATAATGTGTATAAAACATGTGAGTATCATCATAAAAGTAGCATGGAACATAAGAAATTATAGATACGTTTGAGACGTATCAGTCTCTCTAAGTCTAGATATTTTCTGGTTAAGGTGTTTGAACAACAAGGAGACGATGTAAAGTCTTATAATGCTTACAATATGTTTATATGTGAGTCTTGCTGTACCATTTTATACTTGAGTTTGCTTCAAACAACCTTGCTAGCCTAGCCTTGTATTGAGAGGAATTCTTCTCGTGCATCCAAATCCTTGAGCCAAATCCATGCCATTTGTGTCCACCATACCTACCTACCACATGGTATTTCTCCGCCATTCCAAAGTACACTACTTGAGTGCTACCTTTAAAACTTCCATTCTTTGCCTTTACAATATATAGCTCATGGGACAAATATCCTTAAAAACTATTGTGGTGAAGAATATGTACTTATGTATCTTATTTCTTAATAAGTTGCTTGTTGAGCGGTAACCATGTTTCTGGGGACGCCATCAACTTTTACCTTTGTTGAATATCATGTGAGTTGCTATGCATGTTCGTCTTGTCTGAAGTAAGGGCGATTTTCATAATCAAATGGTTTGAGTATGCATATTGTTAGAGAAGAACATTGGGCCGCTAACTAAAGCCATGAATCATGGTGGAAGTTACAGTTTGGACATAAAACCTCAATCTCTTATGAGAAATATTAACTGTTGTTGAATGCTTAAGCATTAAAAGAGGAGTCCATTATCTGTTGTCTATGTTGTCCCGGTATGGGTGTCTAAGTTGAGAATGATCAAAAGCGAGAAATCCAATGCGAACCTTCTCCTTAGACCCTTGTACAGGCGGCATAGAGGTACCCCTTTGTGACACTTGGTGGAAACATATGTCATGCAATGATAATCCGTGTTAATCCAAGCTAATTTGGACAAGGTGCGGGCACTATTAGTATACTATGCATGAGGCTTGCAACTTATAAGATATCTTATGCATAACTCATATGATTTATTACTACCGTTGACAAAATTGTTTCTTGTTTTCAAAATGAAAAGCTCTAGCACAAAAATAGTAATCCATGCTTCCCTCTGCGAAGGGCCATTCTTCTAATTTATTGTTGAGTCAGTTTACCTACTTCTTTCTATCTTAGAAGCAAACACTTGTGTAAACTGTGTGCATTGATTCTTACATGTTTACCTATTGCACTTGTTATATTACTTTGTGTTGACAATTATCCATGAGATAAACATGTTAAAGTTGAAAGCAACCGCTGAAACTTATATCTTCCTTTGTGTTGTTTCAAAGCTTTCTACTAAGAATTTATTGCTTATGAGTTAACTGTTATGCAAGACTTATTGATGCTTGTCTTGAAAGTACTATTCATGAAAAGTCTTTGTTACATGATTCATTTGTTTACTCATTATCTTCATCATTGCTTCGAATCGCTGCATTCATCTCATGTGCTTTACAATAGTATTGATCAAGATTATGATAGCATGTCACTTCAGAAATTATCTTTGTTATCGTTTACCTACTCGAGGGCGAGTAGGAACTAAGCTTGGGGATGCTCGATACGTCCCAAACGTATCTATAATTTCTTATGTTCCATGCTACTTTTATGATGATACTCACATGTTTTATATACATTATATGTCGTTATTATGCATTTTCCGGCACTAACCTATTGACGAGATGCCGAAGAACCAGTTGCTGTTTTCTGCTGTTTTTGGTTTCAGAAATCCTAGTAAGGAAATATTCTCGGAATTGGACGAAATCAACGCCCAGGGGCCTATTTTTCCACGAAGCTTCCAGAAGTCCGAAGAGGAAACGAAGTGGGGCCACGAGGTGGCGCCACAATAGGGCGGCGCGGCCCAGCCCCTGGCCGCGCGGCCCTGTTGTGTGGGCCCCTCGTGACGCCCCCTGACCTACCCTTCCGCCTACATATAGTCTTCATCGCGAAACCCCCAGTACCGAGAGCCACGATACGGAAAACCTTCCAGAGACGCAGCCGCCGCCAATCCCATCTCGGGGATTCAGGAGATCGCCTCCGGCACCTCGCCGGAGAGGGGAATCATCTCCCGGAGGACTCTTCATCGCCATGATCGCCTCCGGATCGATGTGTGAGTAGTTCACCCCTGGACCATGGGTCCATAGCAGTAGCTAGATGGTCGTCTTCTCCTAATTGTGCTATCATGTTCGATCTTGTGAGCTGCCTATCATGATCAAGATCGTTTATTTGTAATCCTACATGTTGTGTTTGTTGGGATCCGATGGATATTGAATACTATGTCAAGTTGATTATCAATCTATCATATATGAGTTGTTTATGTTCTTGCATGCTCTCCGTTGCTAGTAGAGGCTCTGGCCAAGTTGATACTTGTGACTCCAAGAGGGAATATTTATGCTCGATAGTGGGTTCATGCCTCCATTAAATCTAGGACAGTGACAGAAAGTTCTAAGGTTGTGGATGTGCTATTGCCACTAGAGATAAAACATCGATGCTTTGTCTAAGGATATTTGTGTTGATTACAGTACGCACCATACTTAATGCAATTGTCTGTTGCTTGCAACTTAATACCGGAAGGGGTTCGGATGATAACCTGAAAGTGGACTTTTTAGGCATAGATGCATGCTTGGATGGCGGTCTATGTACTTTGTCGTAATGCCCTGATTAAATCTCATAGTACTCATCATGATATTTGTATGTGCATTGTTATGCCTTCTTTATTTGTCGATTGCCCAACTGTAATTCGTTCACCCAACATGCTATTTATCTTATGGGAGAGACACCACTAGTGAACTGTGGACCCCGGTCTATTCTTTACATCTGAAATACAATCTACTGCAATACTTGTTCTTTACTGTTCTTCGCAAACAATCATCTTCCACACAATACGGTTAATCCTTTGTTCACGAGCAAGCCGGTGAGATTGACAACCTCACCGTTACGTTGGGGCAAAGTACTTTGGTTGTGTTGTGCAGGTTCCACGTTGGCGCCGGAATCCCTGGTGTTGCGCCGCACTACACTTCGCCACCATCAACCTTCAACGTGCTTCTTGGCTCCTCCTGGTTCGATAAACCTTGGTTTCTTTCTGAGGGAAAACTTACTGCTGTGCACATCACGCCTTCCTCTTGGGGTTCCCAACGGACGTGTGTCTCACGCGCATCAGTCATTCGTAGGACTATTGCTTGACGCCGAGGCTAGGAGGATGGACGCCAAGGCCAAGATCCTTGCAGAGGACACTAGGATCATGCTCGCCGGCTTGAGCAGCGTCGACGACGACACCAGGGCATGGTTCATCAAGAGGCGCGCCGAAATCCGCGCGCGAGACGCCTGATCGCCGGCGCCATGCGCCCAGCACATTGGCCTCCTTTTGGACATTTTTATTGCTGTTCAGGCCTTGTTGTGCCCATTTTGGACTCCACTTTGCGCCGGGACATCTGCAAAGTGTGATGAACTTGTCTCAGCCCTCAATTTGCGGCTGTAAAATTTCGTGCAAAGTTGACGCTAGTTCCTCTTTTTTGAATTCTGGCTTGCGCCGAAAATGCGTCGCCCCGCTGGAGCCAGCCCCAGACGCAAACGGACACGCGACCATTTCCGCGTCCGCCAGGCGACGCAAACGGACCCCCGCGGACATTTTGGGTGTCCGAAATGCGTCGCGCCGCTGGGGCATCTCCAACAGGGAGACCTAAATCGGACAATTTTTGTGTTCGATTTTGCCTATTTGCGTCAGGGCATCTCCAACGGGGCGACGCAAACAGACGTTGAGCGACCGTTTGCGTCCGCGCGGACCAGAAATGTGTCTGGCACCACCTCCAGCGGGGCGACGCAAAGTGACCGGGCCGTCCGCGGAGACGCAAACCTGGCCCAAATATGCGCCAGGTTTGCATCTCCGCGGACGCTCCATGGTCGCGCCTAGCGTCCGCTCGCTTCCCCAAGGGCCCTCATGGCAGCGACCCAGGTTCGATCGGCCTCGAATTCACAACGCGCGATTGTCAACCGCCGGTGTGGCAACCGCGCCGATCAACCGCCGCAATGGAGCGCCGAACCGCCGCAGAAGAGCAACCGCCGGCCTCTTCGTTATACGCACCGCCGTTAATCCGCGCAGATTATAACCCCTGCGTCTACGGTAATTCAAGTTCAACCGCCTCCTTCTTCTTCTTCCTCTTCTTCTTCTCCAACACCAGCACGCCATGAGCGACTACACGTTGCCGTCCGACTCAGAGAGCGAGGGCAAGTCGCCCGGATTTCTGCATTGGTGGGAATCCCCTGCGACGCCAAGCGATCCGGGCTCAACGCCCACCGACCCTGCCTCCACGCCGAGTGAGGAGGAGGAGGACGGAGGCGGCAATGCCAGCGAAGGCCAGGAGGAGGACGGAGGCGGCGCTGGTAGCGATGCCGAGGACGAGGAGGAGGGGCAGGAGGAGGAGGAGGACTCCGACACCCAGTTCGCCCGGTTGGAGGCGCAGGAGGCAGCGGACGACAAGGTGGCGGCAAGGAAGAAGGCCAGGGCCCGGGCAAGGGCGCTGGCGCGGGCGGCGTGTCGTCATCTGTTCACCGACGACGAGGACGAAGACGACATTTCTTCCAGTTTCAACTCCTCGACGGGCGTGTCGTCCTCCAGTTCCTCTTCCGACGAGGAGGTGACAAGCAAGAGGCGCAGGAGTTTGGACAACGAGGCAGGGCCTTCTAACAAGAAGGCCAAAAATTAGTTTTAGTTTATATGTTTTTAAATTTGTTCTTCTTTGTATGTTAAATATGTTTGAATCTATTCGATTGAAGTATCCGGTGAATTGTTTAGGCCATCATTGAGTACTACTTTTTCGCGTTTAAACTGTTTAAACTTGCTCATTCAACAAAAATGAAAAGAAGTAGCACAAAAAAAAAACACTTGCATGTCCAAAATGCGTCGGACCGCTGGAGGTAGCCCCGATGCAAACGGACATTTCGCCCCTCGCGGTCATTTTGGCGTCCACCAGGCGACGCAAACGGATGCCCGCGGACAATTTAGACGTTCGAAATGCGTCACGCGAGATGCCCTCAATCACACATGCGGCGGACGTCCGTGACCCATTCTGTTCCCCAGCGTTGTGACCTAAATAATTGTTTATCCTCACTAGATGACCTGTTGCGCTATCGCGCAAACGATGGAATTAAATAGAAATTTAAACCATAAGTTTTGGCTTATTTTAAAGCTATGCTCTTCCCGCCATCGCTGCCACCGTAGTGGTAAAGGGAGGGCATTTGGTTGGGTGGCCATCCAGGATGAGTTATAATAGCATCCGGCGGTGTGCGCTTGAGAAATGTCCTCGATGGCCCTTTCATCCTCCTTTGGCTACTCCCTTTTGCTCCGATGCAACAGCTCCTTTCGCCCCACCTACATCCTCCTCTTCCTCCTCCAACCCCTTGGACACACTCATCAGTAACGCTGCAACCATTCTCAGTCAAATTTTGGTTATTATACAACAATTTAAGACCTCTATCAATTGATGGTAACTATTATAAATATATTGTGACCATTATAAATATATTCCAGAATCTATGTGGTGAAATTTGTATGAACATTTTGCAGATTTTAGCTAAGGTCCAATAACATTGTAGTACAACATTATGTACAAACTCAAGGGGCGCAAGTATGTGATCCAAAGTTGAATTTATTGCATGAAAACTCCTATTTACATCGCAAGTTACTATCAAATGGTCACACGAGGCAGGAGGCATGTGGCAAAACCAGGTTGGAATTTCAACCAAATAAGTTTTATCCTCAATTTAGTACTCATACAAAGCTTAAATGTATTCATGTTTTTGCTCTTTTTGATAGGTTGACCGATGCCATGCTTGGGTAATAAAAATGTTTAAGATAATTGGCCATCCGGTAGAATTTAGTAGCATAATCAACACCTTATCTTCTAAGGTCTTGAAGAAATAGAATATTTTTTTGAAAGGAATAGAACTGTTATATATAAAAATTTATTGTATAATGCGAGAGAATCAAAGTAATAATAATTATTAATCCTAGAATCAATGATAAAAATATTGATGGCTACTATTTCTAATTTCTTCGACATCAAATTAATTGCCATCTAAACATCCTAAAGCAAACTCAAATTAAAAGCACCGCATTAAACGAAGTGTATAATTGCAAAGCATAGATGCAAAGCACACCGTTGCGCCCCAACACAAAGACGATCGGAATTAAAGCCATGTGTCCTTTGAGTAAGAAATAAAACACAAAGGCACTGACAGTAAATAGATAACTAATACATTGATTGCACACCAGGTTGATTAGAAAGTAATGAATTGCAATACACTGGCATACAACACAAATGATAGAATTAAAAGGTAGCACCATAGTAAATAGATCATATTACAATAATATGTTTCATTCTACTCTTTTTCTGAATATTACATGTATGCTGCATTGTTTGAGGAAGACAACTGGCGACAGTAGAAGCATTTAACAAATAACACTTGGACCATATTTAACAAATACTCTGATGGTGTCTAAGCTAAATAGCTAATATAGTCCAGTGAAGATATCATGGCGTGGCACTATGAAAGAAATGGTAACTTTTCTGTTAAAAGCGCTTATAAGTTGGCTTACAATCTTAACAATGGTACCAGGTGGATCGCTGGAGGGAGCGGAGCACAGAACAACGCAAGGAAAATCTGGAGTGTCATTTGGAGTGCCAAAGTTCCGTCCAAGGTGCGCATCTTTGGCTGGAGAACTGCACGCGATAACCTTCCTACAACAAGGAACAAGCGAGAGAAGAACTCGGAGACTATGAGCACATGCAAATTGTGCGGTATGACCGAGGAGAAGCTGTTTCAATGCCACCGTTTCCTGTACCAAAGCAAGAGCACCGAGGGAAAAAATGAGGGACTACTCGGGATCTACCACCGAGAGAAAATGTTCCAAGGTACATCGGAAAGGACTGGCTTCTAATTCTTCTTGATTGTTGCAGCAAGAATCAAAGAGCTCGAGTTTTGCTTGTTCTCTCGGCGCGCCCGGCATATCGGGTGTGATGCAATATATGAGAAAGGTAAAGAAACTATAAAAAATTCGTAAACTTTCTCTTGGCCTATGCTTCAGCTTTGGTCAATCATGTCCTGGTTCGAGAGAGATGACAAAGGTAAAACTCCTGTACATCGGATTTGCACTCCTACTACTTGTCTCTTGCTCGTATTCCCCCTTTGGAGATATATGTAGGAATCCAAGTTCTTGGGTACCACCGAAGGAAGGAACTGTGAAGATTAATGTTGATGCTGCCTTCCGTCCCAAATCCGGGCTTCATCAATTGGAGTCGTTGCACGGAACAGTCAAGGTATCGTCATTGCGGCGGTCGGTAAACCCATCGGTACTTGCCGAGGATGTGGTGGACGCCGAAAGCTGAAGCCATTCCGGCGGGTCTTAGACTTGGATTAGAGCTTCGAGTGCAGAGTCCGGTCTCGGAGTCCGATTCTCGGGTGGTCGTTGGAGCAGCTACGAACAAGACTCTATACAAGTCACGACAGTGGAGCACTTTCAAGGATATTGAAGAAGCCAAGTGTGGTATTCCTGTATGTCTTATGTCTTTCACTAGGAGAAAACTCAATGGTCTGGCTCATGGCTTAGCCCATCTTGCTAGACGGTCTGGTATCTGTAATCACTGGTTTGGTGTAGTGCCAGATTTTATTGCCGAACTTGCTATGCAAGATATTGTAAACACTATTATTGAGTAATGAAGAGTTTCCCCCCCTCAAAAAAATATAAATAAGGCAAATGGGTTAAACCAAAAAAACAGGATTTTGGCATTCGAAATCCAAACCACCCAGGTCTCCGATAAGGTAGCCCCGTCCAAACCTGCTCTGTCACCAACTCCCAGCTGCTGCCATATTAGAGCGGAGCAGCGGGTTCAAGCCCTATGGCTTTGATAGAGAAGATGGAACACCAAAACTGCAAAAAGAAAAGGTAGAACTACACATTATTGGTTGTCAACATATTTGTATCGAGAAGGTAGCACCATTTTTTTTCATCTTAGCCGAAGGCTAACACGATAATATTATTTCCTATATGATAGTATAATTCCGGATAGACCCACATTTATATTTTGTTTTGTCAGGTTTACCTAATTTTCAACTGTACCTTTAATTTAACCAATTTTATTCTTTTGAGACTTACTATTGAGGTATTCTAGAACACTCAAATTCAGAATATCGTTGGTTCTAGCAATGTTAAATTTCCCATTAGAATGGAGGACCTTGCACACTCTGCATGGTGCTTTCTGATGTGTCAATCTACAACTTCCACCTAGTAAACTTTTGTGGGCCTGCTATATCAAGTTTTCAACATAATATAGAGTGGTTCGAACACAATGGTAACTTCTAATCTCAAATGAGTTTCGGCAGTCGGGGGTCATGGAAACACAAACCTGATCCTTTAAAACGTATAAGCTTCAGTGTTCCTTCCTAGTCCTGGAACCCAACAATGAGCAGCAGCCTTTGCTCTTGTTACCTGAAACATAATACAATATCTTCAGACTTTTTATTGAAAGGATGGCAATCCATTGATTTTACGGTTGTATAGGTAGAATATCATGGATAGTGTCCTCTATAATTTTCCACAGAAAGTCAAATCTGAGATAGATGAATCCAGTGGATCCAGCTTTGATATTTTTCACGTAAAGGTGGACTTTATTTTCTTATCTGTCCTGTTTCACATGTCTTAATGAGGATATATATGTATGGCTAACAACAATCATCGTGATCGAGAGAATATGTATACATCATAAATGCAACCCCAACCTCCGTTCCTTAATATAAGATGTTTTGGAATGCTAAATAAGCATGCCAAAACGTCTTATATTAGGAAACAGAGGACGGGTAAATTATTCTTGTAAATATTTTTAATTCTTATAAATAATGTGGTCTGAGTGGGGCAAACATCATTTTGAAGGTAATAATCATTTATTTGCTCTGAACATAAAAAAATGGAAGGTTGAGGAGCAAAGCATGGGGAAATGACAAGTTGTCCAAACAATGATAGTAAATCAAATAACCGAAACTACAGGCAGGTACCGAAAAAAGAATAGCAATACATTAAAATCACACATATACGCAATTATTCAGAGCTAATTTCTAAAGCTGAAGCAAAGAAGCACACTGCTTACATCATACTGCTAACTAAGCTATCCATGAATCAAACGATCATAGTTTTCTTAAGAAAGTATCTAGAACTACCTGCTTGGAATTTTAAATAGACTTTCATATGTTTGAAACAATAATTAACATACAGATGGCTAGTAATATCTTTATTTTTATCATCACAAGTTAATTCACTTATCACTTTAATCTATGGGTTTTCAAAGTTTTACCATCATTGGATAGAAGAAGTTTTAAACCCAAAAAATTATTTAAGGAATAAAGAGAGGAGACGGTGGGTAGTACTGCCAATTTTTAAGTGCACGTCTACTTTGCAGAGCTAAAAGCTGAAAGAGGTAAATAGGTTGATGAGGAAGAGATGCAGAGTGCGCGACTGCAGCACAAGTGCAGGGAGGAGCATTTGATTGAGGTTAGCATATGGGAGCAGATTTGACTAAACTGACCTAACGTCCCATAATAGCATATCAGTTAAGCTAAAAAAGAGCATGTAGATTGACTGACCAATGACAACACGAGCTCGTACCTGCTGCCGATCGCTCGGCGGCCACCGTCGTCCATCAGCTGAGGCCACCGTCATGCACTCACTGCCGTCCTGGCTGAAAATAGAAAAGATTTCTCTTATTTATTTTTCAGTAATACACACTATTTATAGAGTAAATACAAACTTGTTCGAAAGATTCCTCTAACCTTTTTTCACTTTACTTACACAATATGAATGAGCATGGGAGATATTAACAAATGAAGCTTGTATGCCCACGCTAATAGGGTATTATTTTTCGCAGTACCAATAGGGGTATTATAAATTGAAATCTAAATACTTCCATGACAATACGGTACAAAAAATAGCAGGTTGCACGGTACAACAAACTGAATTATAACAGTAATGCCTTGCTTTTAGCCATGCTCATGTCTGTCTTGGTAATGCTACTCCTTTTCTGAGAGCGTTGTAAAGCTACTCCGTGCATAGCACAAACCATTGTCAGTTTTTATACTGACGATGAAAATCTGGGACTAAGCACACATATTATTTAGATCCCATAAACCCAAGAGAAGAAAACGGGAAAAAATGGTTGTTCATGATAGACCTATACACATGCAAATAAAATAATACCTAAAGTATCGGCTCTCTGAATCCCTGAAACCCTGAATGTCAGTCCCTGTGCTGATATTCAGAAGCAAAGCGCTAAAACGACATCAAATTTGAATATGCGACCACAACCTGCATATTTAGACGTGTAAAAAAACAAGCATAAGAGGCTATAAGCACCTATATAGTCAAATAAGAAAAATCTAAATGCAAACATAATGAAAAACAATATTGCAGGGTGAATATATGCAAAGGATACATAATCAATACGAAATCTATGTTGAATGACACAAAATAACTGCCCGAAAAATAAAGACATACGAAACCCATTCCTTCTTTGAGTACAAAAAAATAGTTGCAATCATATGAATATTCGGATAGCCAACTACGCCATAGCAATGTCATCCGTATTGACTCGGGAGGTATGTGGGCATCGAGAAAAATTGTGGCGCCTTGGGCCACAGGCCGCAGTGCCCCTCCATGACATGGTGCCATACATCCGATCAGGTCCCTGGTCGACGCAACGCTCTCTCCATTCAGTGCAATTTTTTAGCCAGTTGCGAGGCACTTGTTGCCCTCTATTTTTCTCTACATTTCTCTCTGATTGTGCATTTATTCGTGTTGCGGGTGGAATTTATCTACATGACCAGCAAATATAAGAGAATCAAGAGAATAGAAATGGTGCCTAATATAACACTTCATGGAGCTAAAAAAACTCGACAAAGAACCAGAACCAGAATCGGTAACCTGTCAAGGAGCAAAAATCATGCTACCTTTTACAGTGTTCTAAAGTAAATAAAATTTATAGGCATCAAGAAAATAAATCTCACTTTGAGCAACGCTTTAAAACAAACATCCGGTGGTCAAACCTGGACCCATCCGCCAACCTCTATTCATCTATGCTTAATTCATCCGAACGGAAGACATTACATCTTATGAAAAAAACAAATCACTTACTCGGACGCGGTGACCGCTCGGCTGCGCCCGTGACCCACGCTCGCTTCCGCGCGCCGACCTTCGCTCAATTCACGCCTCCACCTAGCTCGCTCCCGCTAAGTACTCCTTATGGACCGTCATATCATTGCAACATTAGGCTTTAAGATGTTTCAAACAATCATGGCTAAAGCACTCAAGAACGGAATGCAGATGAGAACCAGAACCTCCGAACTACGCATTAACCTTGCTTTAATACAGTGAATCTGCAAAGTATCTGATGCCTAGTACAGATTTGCAGGAAGTAGTATTCATTCATTCACATATGGGAACAAAAAATTACCACCTTCGGAATTTTGTTGCCTTTGTCTTGACAAGCACACATATGTACAAATGAGCCAAGCATGAATAATCGTTAGGATGAACCAACACGGATCAAAATGTTATTGGAGAAGCTGATGTACCTTCACTAACCCAACTCTCCCAAAATTAACTTTTTTTTGCGAGAAACTCCCAAAATTAAGTAACCAGCAGATTCAGTTCACTCAATGCACATAAAACATTTCTGCCCACTTGCTTGGTAACAATAATCAGCAAGAATCATGTTCCATTATTGCATCAATAGTTGGCAACCCCATAGGATGACTAAAAAAGGGAAGCATGTATTCTTCAAAGATTTTTTGGGGTAAATTTAAGTTTTAAACCAAAGGGGTGCCTAGAGATCTCTATGTACCTATAGCAAACACGGTCATCTTCCTTAGTTGCAGGAACAAATTAATTGAGGAATGGGTGAGATTTTAGCACCTGCTCTATTATTATGCCTTGGCAGGGACATATCAAAGTAATTCCTGGTTTCGATCAAAGTATATTCCTTTTTGTATTCCTACCCCCACAACTACACTGGCTAGCCACGCATCAGGACCATCCCCAACACCCACGGTCTGGTACAAACATCATTTGAAGCTCTCACATAATTCAGAAAAATGACATGGCATCAAACTAAACATTTGCGGTTACTAACAAAAACATCTATGTCCAGTATCTGCATAGGTTAATATGTCATTACATTAAACAGAGCTAACAAGTTCATTTCCCATCAGTTGTAGGCGTCCCAGATTTACCAAAAGAAATCTACCACATAAATTCATCACAAAAATTAGGAGGTATCTAAAAAGTTAATCACATGACAGGAGACTCGGTTTTTTACCTACATAATTCGACCATGGCAGACCATGGCACGAGAAATAACAAGGAAGGGGAATGAGGTGCAGAGGAGAAATTCAGAGGAGGAAAGGAGGAAAACACGAGGAAAAGAAAGAGAAATGCAACGCGGCCAAGCTAAGAAGGAAACGAACATGATGGTACTGGCAACTCACCACAGAGGCCATTATGTTCAATTTGGCACAATCGATATAATGGATAATGTTTTTTGTTAATTTGTTCTACTGAACGCAATACATCCTGCTAGCTACTCCCTCCGGTCGGATTTAATCGACGCGGAGGGAGAGCTATGCACGCATATCATTCGCTTGCCGGCGCGTTTATTATTTACGTCCCGAGGTAGTATATATTTTTCCTAATTTCAATCAGAACAACAAGCTGAATGAAGGAAAAGAGTAGCGCCAACTATTAACCAACCAAAAGGGGATTGAAGGCCTCAAATCAGAATAAAACAGAGGGACTGAAGCACACAATGCAACCAAAAATATACTAAAAGGCAAGCAAAATTTACTGAGAATAGGGTTGCTCTTTTAACTGCCCACAAAAGCTGGATGACATAATCTTTAGTTAGGCCTGAGCAAAAAATGGGGTTGTTTTCTTACCTGCCCCTGTCAGGCACATACCAAAAGAATGTTAAACTCAGAGCATCTTCAAAATCTACAGTGCTTTATAAACTCAATAAAACAATAATCATATATAGGAAACAGTGATCTCCATAGTGCAAAGCTGACTGAAGGCATGGGAATCATTAACGAATATGTTCAATGGATGTGGGAATCATTAACGAATATGTTCAATGGATGGCTTGTTAAGATGCAGAGACACTATTTGATTCCATTAAAAAACTCAAATCAAGCGGGTGAAGGGCCAAAAAAAGGTGTGAGATAACCCACTATATATCACAAAAAAAATTATATCATTGTTACTGGCCCATATACAAGTTCTGTTGCCACTGGCCATTTAGAAGCAAATAGCTCACACCTCAAAGGAAAAGCAAATATATTAGAGAACTGAAATTAGAGACACAAGGCAATGGAAATCACCATCTACAAACCTTTGCACGATGGCCAATTTAACGATTAGTGCCTCACAAAAGTAAATCCAAACATCAAGTAGTACCATAGTTGAACATCTTTAATTCTAAGTTCTAGTCATCTTTCTGTCCACAGCACAACTCTGATTTGACATATTTTAATATTAAACAAACTGTAAAGTTTGAGTTGGAATTGAGCCACAATTATCTAGCATACATCAGTAAACAAAGGGGATATTTCATGGCCCATGTATACTACTCAACCTTTTAGCTTTTTGTAGATTCAATAATTTTGGTCCATACCTAGTCCATTTTTAGTGTGTAGATTCAATCATTTTTGTCCGTATATAGTCCACATTGAAATGTCTAAACAGTATAATATTAATGAACACGGGGAGTATTTATTTATGTATCAAAAATACTCAAACTTGATAGTTCTCCCATAAGAAAAGATGCGGAGAAAAAAAATAACAAATACATCATGAAGCAAAGCTAATATGTAAGAACCAGAAGTGCATTGAATGTACCTGGTGCTTTGGGCCACGATGGCCAATAGCTTGCAGCAAATTCTTCTACCTAGACCAAGACAGATCCCGTTGTGAATTCCGTTCTTTTATTTATTTATTCTATCTGAAAAAGGCATGAAAGATCACAAACTTATAGAAAGAAAGCGAGCTTGTCTGTTAGGGGGGTGCATGTTTTTCAGCATAGAGGAAAGGAACGTCAATCAGCTGTTGCCGCTTGTGTTCTACCGAATCTACACAAAGTTGACCTGAATGGAGGTACGAAGTAGCAAACAGAAACCAAAATATATCAGTCTTCATCAGATGCACCTCTTTCCACCTAAGTGAGGCGTGCCTGAAGCCTTCCGCTTGGGCTCGTACCTAATTAATCCACTCCTGCAAGACATGTCCAACTGATGATGAAAAAATTCTGAGCAGATTCATATTGCACAAATTAACTATTAACCATACCATCTGCCTGCAGATTTAACTAAGTCAGTGCTTGAACTAATCCAAACTTCCTGATTGATTGCCATTTACAGTTCATCTGCATACGTGATCTTAGCTGAACAAGTCGCAAAAGAGCAGACAACTTGAGCCAAAATGAATAGGTCAAATCGTGAGAAAAATAGGAGATGGATCGTAGATTACCTATCAAGCACCCCAAGTTCCCATCTGTTGCTCCTCTCCATCGCTTCAGAAGCGGCAACACATGCAGCAGGACACATGGATAGCAATGTTTCTGTCTCCTGGGCACCCAACCTGTATCAGTCTTCATCAGCAATTAGGAAGTAGTGATGCGGCCTAAGGCCACGTGTGTTGCCCGATCTCACGAATTGACCAAGAACAAGAGGGGTGAGGGATGAACACGAAGAACACGACGAAGAACACGGCGAACGCACACAACACAACCCGATACAATTCCGGTTTACTCCCGATAGCCCGAACCACTATCCCGATAGAATCACTCAAGGAGAGACACGAGGTAGAATCCCCGAGAGAAAGACCGATATACGATCTATGGAGTCACACGTGTGAGAGACCGCGGTAGAATCACAAGTGCGAAAGATAAATCATATAAGGAGTGCCTTGATACAACTCATAGATTTGTGTCTAAGAGAGGAGGGGGTTTCCCTAATCCCGGAGGGATGGTGGAGGCATAAGCCTAGGTTCTCTCAAGTTCAACTCTAACTCATGAAGGGGGAGGTGGGAGCCTATATATAGGGAGCCACTAAGGAGGGGTAGTTTAGGCATACAAAGAGCATAGTGGGATGGTTTAGATTATGAGCTTCGTAGTGGGGACGGCGGTGTCGGCGTAGGCATGGCGACAGTGCCGTCTTCCTCCGGCGTCGAGCAGGGTGGCAGTGCCGGCCATTCCGTGGCGGTAGTGCCGGCCTTCCTAGACGCGTCTCCTTCTTCCGTCTCCTCTTCCATGCCTCCGTGACGTCGGACTTGAGCGTAGTTCTTGATGATGACCATGATGCGGGTAAGACCGAAGGTCGGGCTGCATCATCTCCCCCCACTTGAAAAAGAGTCGTCCTCGGCGATGAGTCTTCATGAATGTGTAGAGGAGGTAGATGACACCAACGCTTGAATGTCCCTTCACTTGTCAAGAGCCCTATCAATAGCACAAGAAAAGCAAAGGAGCAATCAAAGCGTAGCCAAAGTTCAATGGATTTAGCAAGAGAGCTCAAATAGAAGGAGGTCACCTTAGCAAGATGTCGGTGTGCTCTCATCGAGAGATCTTGTGTAGTTGAAGTATGTGGGTGAAACCACTCATTGGAGCTCATACACAAGTCCGTAGTTGTACCTTCCCACAACAAAGACCAAGCAAAGTATGTGTGTGCGTGATAGAGGAGCATATCATCAACGACATGTCCATTCATGTTCACAACACCGTTAGCACAACACAAATATATCAAGAATAATGCATATGCAAGGTCAATGTGTAAAAACTTCATTTCAACATCTTCCAAATGCGGAAACACAAAAACTCCAAATTGTGAGACGACTATGATGTCCATCTCATGTAGAAACTCATGTGCATTGTTGCACTCAAGGCATCAGAAAGAGAAATTGTTCAACATCCTTGAAACAATAAGAGGAGAATATGGCAAAAACACATACGGGAGAGTGTCCAAAATATCATCAACATGTGTGCACACAAACCATCGGAAAGAGAAATTGGTCCTCATATTTGTGGCAACACCAACGGTAAGAATCACATCATCATGCTTGCAAAAGAACCATAAGAAAGAGAAATAGTTCGGCATGTTCAATGCAAAGCATGGGAAAGGTATTAGAGCCGGGTTCGATCTTGTACTTACTTGTATTATGCTCTCAAGAGCTCGTTTGGTCAACTCGTGCTCAATCGAGGTTGACCTTGTCTTTCGTGTACCTACACACACCATAGGCAAAACAAAGAACGTGTGTGCATGGTATATGAACACATCATCCATCATGATGTTCCATTTCTTTTGCACATCACCATTAGCATTAAGCCAAACATCATAATAGATATGGTGAATATGCGGAGTAAACATGGGAACATGATCAACATGGATATATGCAAAGTCTCCAAAATTTGAGAGAGCTATGGGGGCAATCTCGTTCACAAGCATATTAACATCATTGCAAACCAAGCATTGGAAAGAGCAAGTATTCAACATTTTGGTTGCACTAATGGGAGAATATTGCAAGCATGTAGCACAAAACATGTTCAAAATTTCATCATTGTTGTTGACCAACCTAGGGAAAGAGCAATTGTTCGGCAAGGTTGTCACAACACAAGCATCATTATCAACATTGCAAGCAATACATGGGAAAGAGAAATTGTTCGACATATTGCAAGCAATAGGATAGAAATCGAAACACTCATAGCATGGCATGGTCAAAGTGTCACAAGCAACTACTTCCACATGATCAACAATGGTATCACAAGTATCACAAGGGAAAATGAAAGAAGCATATGACATAGCAATAGGATCATCCAACTCATGCAAGCACTCACAAATCATCATGTCCACTAGTGGGATCATGGCATCATCAACACCCATATAGGTACCTTTGTAGTCCCGCTCATATGAGGTAGGTGTTGTGGAAGAGGTAGGCTCGATGTGGCCTCCATGTTCATCTTCAATCAAGCATGGTGTGATAGCATCATCTTCATGCACCATGTACATCTTCTCCATGATCGGCGTCTCGTCATCCATGGGACCTAATAAGACACAAGGAAACACACTAGAGGTAGAGGGTAAGTTGTTAGAATTCGAAATGGCCTCACATGACCTATCAACTACCACTCTCATCTCACTCGGTGTATCACTCATGCTCTCGAAGTGGAGGCACTCATCAAGCTCACATATAGTGGAGTCACTCATCTCACATATAGTGGAGTCGCTCATCTCACATATAGTGGAGTCCCTCATCTCCATGGCAATGGCGTCGTCGATGTCCGAGAAACCTAGCAAAGAGGAAGACAACACAAGAGGAGTAGAGGTTAAGTTGTTAGAAATCGAAATATCCTCACTCGACTCATGGGGTGTATCACTCTTGCTCTCAAGGTGTTTGAAGTAGGATTTGCACTCGGCTTTGTCTTGGAGGGTCATTTTGGCCTCTCGAGCATCTAGCTCGGCGAAGTATGCTCTCATCTCGGCTTGCTCTTGTGGGGTCATCATGTATATATCTCACTAGGAAGGTGTATATGTATGTGGTGGAAGGAAAGCTACACAAGTATCTCACCTATCAAGAAAGTATCGGAAAAATGGTTCAAGTCAAGAGCAAAGTCGAAATGTATCGGGTTACTCACACACACACTCAAAGCACACGCAAAAGGCTAAGAACTCTATATGTGGTGGGTAAGGGTGGATAGCAAACGAAAAGATCAACGGAAAAGTCTATTGTCAAATGTGGGTAAGATCCAAAGTCAAATGTCAAGAGTGGTGATCTATGTCAAGGAAACACAGAAACACACACAACGGAGAACAATGGGGTTAGCGCGACCAAGGAAGTGAGCTAAGTAACAAGATGGTCCTAACGAAGACTATAAGCTCGGTGTCACGCCAACACAAGAGAGATGGTAGCTCGGTTGCATAAGAGGGAAGCAACAAGATTTGCACAAATGCCACTCTTCTCTTTTCTCTCTTAGTGCTCACAAGCTTTGCACTTCTCGGTATCGGTGGACACACACTCTTTTTCTATTTCTTTTTCTTTTTCTCTTTTTTTTCACTTTTTTTTTTCTATGCTTAGAAGCTTTATTTTTCTCTCTATGTATATGTCACTCTTTTCTTCTTTTGTGTATCTTTCACACCGAGCTTGCTTCGGAGCTTCGCTCAACACAACGCACACACATAAATCCTCTCACGGTCGTGACACTTGTGCAATGCTTCGCAACGCTCGGAAAGCCACTCTCAATGGGATAGGTACGCAAAGGAAGAAACGGGGCAACAAGGGGTGAGGGGGGCAAGTTATACCTATTGACGTTAGGCGGTGTCAAGCACAGGAACTTACGATGATGGTGATGACGATGGTGTCGAAGATGCGCCGGAATCCGGGGTGCCGATGCCGTTGTCGCGGTGTTGATGTAGGCGCGGAAGCGGTTCTCACGGACCAAAGGCACTCCAAAACGGAAACCGGGCAATTTAAGTCAATGCCCGAAAAGTTGGGTCAAAACGAGCGGTCAAAAGTTGAGCTCCAAAAATCGTCAAAAATTAGAGATGGGCTATGTAGAGTATTTGGGGGATGGTGTTAAAATTTGGAGTCAAACGGGCTCCGGAAAGTTGTAAAAACTTGGGGCAAAAAGTGGAGTCAAAATTGGACGAAACTGGTCCAGAACCCGGTCAACCGGATTCCTGGCCGGACCATCCGGTTGCCGGCCGGTCTCGCTCCGGTCCGAGCTGTTTTTCCCGGTCTGGGATCCGGTTTCAAGAAATTTTTCCGGTTGGGCGCCCGGTTTGGCTCCGGTTGGTGTGCTGCGCGGAAGGGGCGAGCGGCCGAGGCGTGCGGCTGCTGGCGCTGCGGGCCGGGTAGCGAGGAGGTGGAGGCCGCGCGCGGGGCGTGCGTTGCTGGCGGCGCTGCAGCACGGGCGGGCGGGCGAGGCTCTGGGCCGGATTGGTGGGCGAGCGGGTGTGCTGCTGGGGGATGCACAGCGATGAAGAGGCGCGACGGCTTGGAGCGGAACTGCTTGCTGCAGCAGCGAGGTGGCTGAGACGCGAGGTGGGGCTCTGCAGCGGCGGCGGTGGGCTGTTGCAGCTGGGCACACGCGGCCAGGAGCGAGCGGAGCAGTGGGCGAGCGGCGGCGGTGTGATGGGCAGCGCGGGCCTGGTGGTTGGCGGCAGAAGCGCGGGCGTGGTGCGGTTGCAGCGGCAAGGAGGTGGTACGGGGCGCTGTGTGCGGGGCGGGCGCTGCTGAGGCCAGGGATCGAGCGGGGCGCGCGGTAGGGAGAGGAAAACGAGCAGCTGCGGCAGTGGTGGGTCGGCGGCGGCCAGATGAGAATTAGGCGGCGGCTCGAGCTGGAGCAGCTTGGACGAGCGGAAGGGAACACGAAGAACAGCTCGTGAGAACAGCTCGTGTTCTTGAGAAAAACCGGATAGAAAATACTCAAATTCGAGCTAGACTTGATGAAATTGGAGGGGAAAAGATGGGGAAACATAGATCAACCACTAAGAACACAGATCTGTGGATCAAAACCACAAAAAAACTCAACAAATCCGGAGATCAATTTTCGAGCTATTTTTTGGGGCAAAATTTTTTGGGAAATTTTTGGGCGAAATTGGTGAAATTGGAGGGTCAAATTCGTGGCAACCTTTGCTCTGATACCATATGATGCGGCCTAAGGCCACGTGTGTTGCCCGATCTCACGAATTGACCAAGAACAAGAGGGGTGAGGGATGAACACGAAGAACACGACGAAGAACACGGCGAACGCACACAACACAACCCGATACAATTCCGGTTTACTCCCGATAGCCCGAACCACTATCCCGATAGAATCACTCAAGGAGAGACACGAGGTAGAATCCCCGAGAGAAAGACCGATATACGATCTATGGAGTCACACGTGTGAGAGACCGCGGTAGAATCACAAGTGCGAAAGATAAATCATATAAGGAGTGCCTTGATACAACTCATAGATTTGTGTCTAAGAGAGGAGGGGGTTTCCCTAATCCCGGAGGGATGGTGGAGGCATAAGCCTAGGTTCTCTCAAGTTCAACTCTAACCTAATGAAGGGGGAGGTGGGAGCCTATATATAGGGAGCCACTAAGGAGGGGTAGTTTAGGCATACAAAGAGCATAGTGGGATGGTTTAGATTATGAGCTTCGTAGTGGGGACGGCGGTGTCGGCGTAGGCATGGCGACAGTGCCGTCTTCCTCCGGCGTCGAGCAGGGTGGCGATGCCGGCCATTCCGTGGCGGTAGTGCCGGCCTTCCTAGACGCGTCTCCTTCTTCCGTCTCCTCTTCCATGCCTCCGTGACGTCGGACTTGAGCGTAGTTCTTGATGATGACCATGATGCGGGTAAGACCGAAGGTCGGGCTGCATCAAGTAGGGAAGGAAGAAGAAACAGGGGCTCAACGGGAGATATGCAACCAACATGGGTAAGGGATGAGAGGGCGTGGGGGTCGCCGCCTCCCTTGTCCTCGCCATCTGCTGCGCCCGCGTGGTGGTCGTGGCCTTCAGTCTCCACCCCCATCTTCCCCTGCTTGGCCTCTCGTCCGCTGCGGCCTGCGGGTGATGGGAGAGGCGCTGCCAGGTGAGCAGCCAGCTCCTGCTGCGCCTCCTCCGAAACGCAGCAGCCGGCTGTGGCGACGCGCCGCCGCCCTCCGCGTTGCCGACTCCACCGGCGCGCCACCAACTTCCTCCTCTCGCCGTCCATCGCGGTCGTCCTGTCTAGCCCCATCGCCCTCCTCCGAGACGCGGTCCTGCAGTGTATCCTCCCACGCGCCTCCTCCCGTCTCCTCTTCACGGCCCGGGACATGCGGGAATAATTTGTTTCCCTACTCGCCACCACCGTTGCGAGTCCGGTAGCACCAGAAGGGGCTCTTCTCGCATCCGGTCACCATCCCCGCCGCCGACGGAGATCTCGAGCCCCGGGCAGCAGTGGACGATTCGCCGCCTCCGGAGAAGATCTCGAGCCCTGCACCGCTGGGCAACCTCCACACGGCCGGGCCCCCTCCAGGATGCGTTGCTGCGGCACCTCCTCTCGCACGCCACCGTGGTCGTCCCCTACGGCTCCGCCTGCTCGCCGCTCGTCGAGGTCGGAGTAGAGGCGGCGGCACGGGTTGGGGGAGGAGGATGGAGAGGGATGATTGGAGGACTGAAGAGGAGGTGGGGATTGGAGGAGGTCGGGAGGAGAGACACGTCTGCACGAGAAGGGTACTGCGGGGAGTCACGCGGAATTTTGGGCATTTGGCCTTTGGCCCATGGCCCATTATCAAATTCCTGAAACTCCCCTTGGCCCATTCCAAAAAATCGGTGGCAGCACTGAGTGGGGGCTAAAGTTTAGTTCCACATTGCTGGTTGGGGAGAGAGTTGGAGTGGTATATGGGGCGGGCTGTTCCTGGTCCTAGTAAGTGAGTGAGAAGAGAGAGGCCCTCCGCCGCCTCCTCCTCCTCCGCCCGCCGCCGCCTCGCCACGCCTCGCCTCGTCACGGCCTGACGCGCCGCGGGGTAGGTTGCGGGGAATCTCAGCCGAGCCGAGCTTATCTTTTTGCTGTTTGGGAAATTGAATTGTGTAATCAATTTTGAGTCATTAACGGACGCGTTACTCCGGCCGTTTTGCCCTTCGGTTTTTCTGGATCGTCGGGTTTGATGCGCCACTTCGGACGTGGGCTGCGCCCCCACGGCCTTCGACCAGCACCCTTCCATAAGGTAACCTGCGCATGACCCTAGCCGCGACTACGAGAGACGCATACGCGACTGCTGTTTCCGATCCATTGCGCCGCCGCCTTCGTCTTCCTCATCCCGTCCCCGTCGGTCGTGCACCGGCTAGCCGGGGCTGATGGGCCTCACGGAGACCCTGCCTCTCGTGAACCTGTGCTGGGTGAGGGGCAATCAGGTTTTTGGGGAGCGCTCCGGCGCGAACTGACGCATCACGACGTCGTCATCGGGCTGACGAGTTCCTCCACCCACCGACAACTACTTCCCGGACCTCGGCCCGACTTCTTCGACAACCTCAACATTGGGCGGCAGCGTGCGCTAGCTGTGCAAAAGCTATGTGATCCTGTCGTTTCTCTTTCGAGTTTATCTTAGAGTTTCTTCTTCAAGTTTACGTGGTAGATGCGATCGGTTTGTCTTGTTTAGATGTGATCTGTTCATCTACCTTACTAGTCTACAAGATTGGTTTACTTGTTATTTCCATAGTCATGATTTTATCAATTACTTGTATGGATTATTTCATATGGATATTTGCTTATATATTCAACAATCCAAAAACCTGATTATAGGCAAATCCAATTCAAGCAGCATTGCTGCCGCTACTCGGCCTCCCTCTCTTTGATGCTATGCATTACAAGAGGTGGCGCACAAATGCGGTTCTATGGTTTACAAACCATGCTGTGATAGCGCCCACGGATGCTAGGCGCTTAGGGGCCTCCTGCTCTGCGGAGGGAGCAGGAAAAGTTTGAGAAGGTCGATGCCATGTTTAAGAGCGGCCTTGTTCAGCATTCTTGGGGACAACATTGTTGGCCCGATGCATAGCTCGACCATGGTAAAGATCCCGTGCGCTCGAGGCCAAATTTGGGGTCTCGGACAGCTGGCAGCGAATTGTCCTCATGGAGCAATGCGTATGACTACAAGATGGTGACGTGGGCAGCTCCCCTGGTTGAGCCAGGCTCATGAGATTCAGTCCCCTTGCCAAATTATTAATCATGTTTGCAATGACAGTGTAGGTCCGGTATGTTGGCATTCACGACTTTGTCATATTAATTTTAGGTGCATGGCCAGCGGCTAGCGAGAATATGAATATAATTCCGAAATTTGCTGTTGTCAAGAAATCCAAGTGCCAAGTATGTGTGCAAGTACCAAAAAGCAACCACGTAAGTCTCATAAGGCTAGCGGAGGCAAGAAGACTTTGGCACCGGCGAAGCTTATATATTCGAGATCTTTGTGAAATGAATGGTGAATTGACAAAAGGAGGGAAAAGATGCTTCATGACTTTAATTGATGACTCTACTTGATATTGTTATGTGCCTACCTCCTGAAATCTAAAGATGAAGCTCTTAGTCACTTCAAAATCTTTAAAATGCTTGAAAGCGGAAAACCAACCCGGTCGAAAGATCAAGCGGTTAGGTCTAATCGTGAGGTGGAGAGTATTTTTTCCAACGAGTTTGATTCTTTGTGCGGAACATGGTATTATCCACTGAGGAGAGCCTCCCTACTCACCTCCGGTCAGATGGGGTGGCCGAAAGAAAGAGAACCGTACTCTAGCTGATTTGGTTAATGCCATGTTGGATGCATTCGGGTCTATCCAGAGGCATGGTTGGGGAGGCGATGTTGAGCTGCATGTCATGTCCTAGCCGAGTGTCCCCCACAAAGAACAAAATCATTACCTCGTTTGAGGAATGGGGAAAGGAAAAGGCTGAAACTCTCTTACCTACGGGAACTTGGGCTGTATGGCGAAAGTAAATGTGCCGATATCAGCAAGCGCAAGTTTGGACCAAAAGAAACCCGTGTGTTGTGTTCTTCTCGGATATGCATTTCCTAGCTTAGTGGCTACAGATTGCATGATGACTGGGAAATCTGAGGAATCCCGACATGCATGTTGGTGCAATTATGGAGCCAGAATGATGCGACTTTCTTTGAGGACATCTTTCTCTATGAGAAGAAACGTCTAGCTCATCAATTGCGGAGATGCCTAGTTCATCTACTCGGGGAATTATTTCACTGGAACCTACTCTAGCAGCTATAGAACACTTTGAAAATCACGTGGCAGGATGGCAATGAGGCTCCCAAAAGGAGCAACCCGGAGACGGAAGGGCTTGCAAAGTCCTTTGGACATGATTTCATTGTGTTACCTCGTGGATGGCACTCCCGCTTCTATTTCCAAGCCTATGCATCTGCGGATGCCGGCCTACGTGAAGGGAAGAGCGTTTAGCCCTAAAATTAGCGAGATGGATTCCATCTTAGCCGATGGAACTTGAGGAAGTGCGAAGTCGTCCTTATGGGTGCAAACTGTGGGGATGTAAATGGATGTTCAAAGAGGAAAAGCTTGGGCACGATGGTATCTTTATTGAAAAGTACAAGGCACGTCTTGTGGCAAGGGTTATGCCCGGAAAGAAGGTGAAGATTTCTTTGATACATGCTCATGTTGCCAGGCCCGACCACCATTCGAGTGCTACTATCCTTAGGCTGCCTCACATGGTCTTCTCGTTCACATCAAATGGATTGTTAAGTACTTTCCTATAAATGGAGAGCTTGAAGAGGAAATTTATATATGGAAGCTGACTGATGGATTTATAGTAGATGGTCAAAGAAGGAAAGGTGTGCTGTAAGTACTAAAGTCTTTGTATGGGCTTAAGCAAGCACCTAAAGCGTGGCATGAGAAGTTTGAAAGAATTTTAACACGTGCAGAGGCTTTGTTGTAAGCAGAAGGCTGACAAGTGTGTGTACTATCGCCATGGTGGGGGCGAGGGAGTTATTCTTTGTCTATATGTCGATGGCATGTTGATATTTGGTACCAGCCTTCTTGCTAATTAAGGAGGTCGAAGAGTTCCTATCTACGGCTTGTTTTGAGATGAAGGACTTGGGAGTAGGCCGATGTGATCTTAAACATCAAGCTTTGCTAAGAGATGAACGATGGTGGGATTACATTGCTTCGAGTCCCACTATGTGGAAAAGATCTGAGTCGCTTCGGGTATAGCGTGCGCAAATCTTCTCCAACGCCTTATGATCCTAGTGTGATAATTCGTAAGAACAAAAGAATTGTTAGAGATCAATTGCGATATTCGCAGATCATTGGCTCGCTTATGTATTTAGCCAGCGCCACGAGGTCCGACATCTCATTTATTGTAAGTAAACTCAGTTGTTTTGTGTCTAGACCTGGAGATGTTCATTGGCATGCTCTTGAGAGAGTTTTGCGCTATTTGAAAGGCACTGCGAGTTATGGCATTCACTATACTGGGTATCCAAGGGTACTTGAGGGTTCTAGTGATGCAAATTGGATATCTGATGCTTGATGAGACTAAGGCCACAAATGTTATTGTGTTTACACTTGGAGGTGGCGTTGTTTCCTGGAAGTCTTGCAACGAGACCATCATTACGAGGTCAACTAT
>NC_061512.1:87010918-87187565 GCF_022539505.1 Lolium rigidum | reverse complement strand
AGGACCCGTGGCAACGCACGTGCATTTGTACTAGTATCTCATAAAAGACTGAAGGTAAGTTGCTTGCATCTGAGTTTGGATCACATATCGGTTCTATTTTTCAACGTACCAGCAGACTTAATTTCTTCAGCCAAATATTATGACCACAACTATATTTGCAAGGAGAAACACACCAAGCAAATCAAGTTTATTTCACAATTAGTATTTTCGGCGTAATTTAAGCATATCATATACAGAGTAGGTAAGAAATAGGCCGTTTGTTTACTAATCTATTAGTTCAAAATTTCACACGTGTGGAATTAAGTTATTTGCAACTTTCTACAACCTCACGCACCTGTAGAGCTAAATTCATTATACTTTGATAAACAGTTAGTACACAAACATCTAGTATCTTGATAATTCTCCCACGACTAAGCTAACCATAATCCATTCCGCAAAAGAAGCCTGGTGACCGGGTGTATACGTGAGCACGTATCCATCGGCTGACACGTGTCACATTTAGCAATCCTCTGTTACCATCATTGTTGGGTTAGCAAACCACATCAACACTAACAACACACCCAAATCACATTTTTAGCAATCCCCTATTACCAATCATTGAAGCGCGGGACCTGCAGCCCACGCCAAGTATGATTAGCGATGCATAAGACAACGTCAAGGCAACAGACCGAATTGACGAGAACCAAATCTCAACGCAAATCGTGTGGCATCTAGAGGGTGCTCACGTATACACATAGTCACCAAATCCCCTCTCATCCATTCTGTCACATGTTCTTCTACAACCTAAACGGCTTAGAATAACACCTAAAATTCTCAGAGCTCCAAACGAGAGGCAAAAATTGAAACAAACTACTTACTACTGGTTGGGCCAAGAGCGCATGAAAGCATCCGAGGCGCAACAGAACAAGTCAGATGTGGAGCGATTGGAGCTAGTCCACTCGCCCTTCCCTGGCCCTCTTTTCCTGTAGAGATATATGGCGGCAGAGGCGGCGTGCAACGGGGCGGATAAGGCCGCGTCGTCTGACGCGATGTGCTAGCATGGGCTGATGATTGGGCGAGGAAGAGATGGCGGTGGCATCCGGGGAGACGAGGCAACGACGGTGCCGAGATGCGGCGAGGAACTCCGGGAGATCGAGAGCCGGTGGGTTGAGGAGGTTCCCGGACCATGACGGCAAGGAGCTGGTGCGATGGCTGGCGCGGGGCACCTCAATGGTGCGACGGCGTGCGCGGTGACACTCCAAGGCGGCGATCGTGGGCGGAGAGCTTGTAGGAGGCGGTGCATTATTGTGGGCGGAGAGTAGACGTGTGGCTAATATGTGATCGATTCATTTGTTTGTATTACTTGATATATTATGGCTAATTGAATGTAGAGGAAGGAAATGCCATTATTGTTAATTAAATGAGAATCAATTTTATTAGAATTTTGCGATCAATTTTGACTATCTCCTTTCCTTCTCTTTTTCTTTAAAACACAATTGAATCTTTGCAATGCCATTGGTGGACAACACGGTAGCGCCTGTCAATAATAGGGTGAGAAAGGTGGTGCCGGCGAGGGGGTCATGAGCTTGTATGAGGCGCTGGGGCTGATAATTGGCGGAGGAAGGAGAACGGATTTCGAGCTAAAAAAGTAGGCTATGTTTAGAAAAAAACGTACCATTAAATATATACACATGGAGTATAAAGTTACTTGTAAGAGTTATGTGTTTTACATAGTTAATGCATAATGACAATAGTGCTCTGATTCCATGGCAACGCACGGACATTCAACTACTAGCATATGTATGCAGTAGAGATAAGGCAGCAGATCTTTTTTTTGAGCAGTATTATAAGGCAGCAGATGGGAGCCCGTTTTGGAGCGAGCACCAAAAGGCCCTTGGGGAGTTGGGGGGCATCCGAAGGCCCTTAGAGCCTGGCCCGGTAGCGGTAGCCCCGCAAGAAAAGAAAGAGTGGAGCGGAAGTAGAATACAAGGCGAGCCCGTCACGCGCCGCGGCCGTGACCTACCGTGCGCCGGTGCGCCTCCTTCGCTTCCTTTTTCTCCTCCCTTCACAAAAGCAGCCCCTCCTGTTTTCTCCCCTCCCTCTTCATCATCATCACACCCAAACTCCTCCTCCTCAACTCTCTCTCTCTCTCTCTCTACCCTCTCTTCGCCGCCACCGAATCCCTCCCTCCGCGGCGCCCACTTCCCCAACCCCGCCGACCCTCCCAGCCGCCGATGTGCTCTCATCGTCGCTCTACGACCCCCAAGGTACCCAACCACTCCCCTCCCCCGTCCTCGCCGCCGCGATCGGGCTAGGGTTTTCCAGGGGATCCTTTTTTTATATTCATCTATCCTGTTGCTGATTGTTTTCACGGCGTGTTCCTCGCGAAGGCGAGGCGCAGGTGAGGAATCCCGATCGGACATGGCGGCGGCGGCCATGGCGGCGCACAGGGCCAGCTTCCCGCTGCGCCTGCAGCAGATCCTGTCCGGAAGCAGAGCCGTGTCACCCGCGATCAAAGTTGATTCAGACCCGGTCAGTCCTAGATTACCCCTTCGCCTTGGTTTATTCTATTCTATTCTAGGGTTTTCATAGTGGTGGGAAAGCATGGTTGTTTGGATGAAGGCTCACTTGTTAGGCTAGGGTTATGATTCGATGATGGAGTTTCTGTGGTGCTGGCAAGTGGTCCGATGCATGAGCTTGGCTTGGGCTAGCATGGGAATTGGTGCTGTGGGCAGTACCTCTTAGGGTGAACTTTGGTTCTTATACCTACCGCAAGTGCTTTTTTATTTAGTGGATACCATACTCTTCCAAGGTGCAATAGTTCCCTCGCATTTGTAGGATCAGGTTAGATATGATAGGAGGGCATTTGTTACAACATTATAGTATGCTTGTTTATTGAAAATTATGGGATGTGCATTTCTACGTTGATTCATATAGTGTATGATGGAAACAACTGACATTTTGGTTATAAATTTTCTCTGTGTCTATTTTCAGCCACCAAAAGTTAAAGCGTTTATTGACCGTGTCATCAACATTCCACTACATGACATTGCCATACCGCTATCAGGCTTCCGTTGGGACTTCAGTAAGGTGATTGATCATCTTGCTTCTCCACAACACAATCTCGTTTCCATTATTATGTCTGCACCAATTTTCACTTACTTTGGAAACACTCGCTCGCTTGCAGGGAAATTTTCACCATTGGAAGCCTCTCTTTATGCACTTCGATACCTACTTCAAGGCATACCTTTCTTCTAGGAAGGATCTTCTCTTGTCTGATAATATGGCTGAGGAGGGTGGTGAACCATTGACAAAGAATACAATATTACAAATTCTCAGAGTTATGCAGATTGTCTTGGAAAATTGCCAGAACAAATCTTCTTTTGCTGGCATTGAGGTAAGCTGCTGTTAATTATTTTTGCTTTTCAACTCTTCGCTATTGTTCCAAAAAAATGGGAATCCACTTACTGATCATTGTCCTCTACCTCTTGTGCCAGCATTTCAAGCTTCTGCTGGCATCATCAGATCCTGAGCTAGTTGTGGCAGCTTTGGAAACTCTCGCTGCATTGGTCAAAATAAATCCTTCAAAATTACATATGAATGGGAAACTGATCAATTGTGGAGCTATAAACAGTCATCTTTTATCGTTGGCCCAAGGATGGGGTAGCAAGGAGGAAGGCCTTGGTTTATATTCTTGTGTTGTGGCAAATGAGCGAAATCAGCACGAGGGTTTGTGCTTATTCCCAGCAGACATGGAGAACAAATATGATGGCACGCAACATCGTCTTGGGTCCACGCTTCATTTTGAGTATAATTTGGCGCCTGCCCAAGATATTGACCAAACCAGCGACAAGAATAAGTCATCTAATCTCTGTGTGATACATATCCCAGACCTGCACCTCCAGAAGGACGACGACCTGAGCATATTGAATCAATGTATTGACAAGTTTAATGTGCCTCTAGAGCACCGGTTTGCCTTGTTTACGAGGATAAGATATGCACATGCCTTTAATTCCCCAAGGACATGCAGGCTATATAGCCGCATAAGTCTCCTTTCTTTCATTGTCCTTGTTCAATCAGGTGATGCCCATGATGAACTCACATCCTTCTTCACAAATGAGCCCGAGTACATAAATGAGTTAATCCGGCTTGTTCGGTCAGAGGATATTGTTTCCGGGCCTATCCGTGCATTGGCTATGCTTGCACTGGGAGCACAGCTAGCAGCATATGCATCATCTCATGAGCGAGCTAGGATACTCAGTGGCTCAAGTATCATCTCTGCTGGTGGAAACAGAATGGTCTTGCTCGGTGTTCTGCAGAAAGCAATATCGTCCCTCAGTTGCCCTAATGATACTTCATCTCCTTTAATTGTTGATGCACTCCTGCAGTTCTTTTTGCTTCATGTATTGTCGTCTTCAAGTTCTGGGACTACTGTTAGAGGTTCAGGGATGGTTCCTCCTCTCCTGCCCCTCCTGCAAGATAAGGATCCTTCCCACATGCATCTTGTCTGTTTGGCTGTAAAGACCCTTCAGAAGCTGATGGAGTACAGCAGTCCTGCTGTTTCCCTGTTTAAAGATTTGGGTGGCGTGGAACTTTTGTCTCAGAGGTTACATGTGGAGGTGCAGCGTGTTATTGGTGTTGCTGACAGTCTTACTTCAGTGGTCGCTAGTGATACATTGAAATCAGAAGATGACCATCTCTACTCCCAGAAGCGACTAATTAAGGCTCTGCTCAAGGCATTGGGTTCTGCCACATATTCTCCTGCAAATCCTGCTCGCTCGCAAAGCTCCAATGATAACTCTTTGCCCATGTCACTTTCCCTTATATTCCAGAATGTAGGCAAGTTTGGTGGTGACATTTACTTCTCTTCAGTTACTGTTATGAGTGAGATAATACATAAGGACCCTACATGCTTTCCTGCTCTGAAGGAACTTGGTCTTCCTGATGCTTTTCTGGCATCAGTGACTGCAGGGGTGATACCATCTTGTAAAGCTCTTATATGTGTACCTAATGGCCTGGGTGCAATTTGCCTTAATAACCAAGGACTTGAGACTGTCAGGGAAACTTCAGCCCTGCGTTTTCTTGTTGAGGCGTTCACAAGTAGGAAATACTTGATACCAATGAATGAAGGTGTTGTCCTTTTAGCCAATGCGGTGGAAGAGCTGCTTCGTCATGTGCAGTCCCTGAGAAGTACTGGTGTTGACATCATCATTGAAATAATCAACAAACTTTCTTCACCTTGTGAAGATAGAAACACGGAATCAACCAGCTCCGGAGAAAGAACAGATATGGAGACAGATGTTGAAGGGCGTGATTTAGTGAGCGCTATGGATTCTGGCTCGGATGGAACTAACAATGAGCAGTTTTCTCATTTGAGCATTTTCCATGCCATGGTATTGGTGCACCGGACAATGGAGAATTCAGAAACTTGCCGGCTATTTGTAGAGAAGGGAGGTCTACAGACTCTATTGACACTCTTGTTGCGACCTAGCATCACCCAGTCATCTGGTGGGATGCCTATTGCCTTGCACAGCACTATGGTATTCAAGGGCTTTACTCAACATCATTCTACTCCACTTGCACGTGCATTTTGTTCCTCTTTAAAGGTGCACTTGAAGAATGCCCTACAGGAACTTGATACAGTTTCTAGGTCATGTGAAATGATTAAGTTGGAAAAAGGGACCATTCCATCGCTTTTCATTGTTGAATTTCTGCTCTTTCTTGCGGCATCAAAAGACAATCGCTGGATAAACTCTCTACTCTCAGAATTTGGAGATGTCAGCAGGGATGTCATGGAAGATATTGGCCGAGTTCACCGTGAAGTGCTTTGGCAAATCTCAGTTTTCGAAGAGAAGAAAGTAGAGCCTGAAGCTAGTTCTCCTTCAGCAAATGAGGCACAGCAAGCAGACTCTACTGTGGGCGAGAGTGATGATAACAGATACACTTCCTTTAGGCAATATCTTGATCCTCTTTTAAGGCGACGTGGTTCTGGGTGGAACATAGAGTCTCAGGTGTCTGACCTTATTAATATCTATCGTGATATGGGCCGCGCAGCTACTGACTCTCACAGAATTGGTGCTGATAGATACCCTAGTACAGGATTTCCCTCGAGTTCCCAGGATCAGACTTCAAGCTCGTCCAATACAAATCCAAAATCAGTTGAGGAGAAGAAAAAATCTGAGCATTCATCCTGCTGCGAAATGATGAGGTCACTTTCTTACCATATAAACCATCTGTTTATGGAGCTTGGGAAAGCAATGCTGCTTACAGCTCGTCGCGAGAACAGTCCTGTAAATTTATCCCCTTCTGTTGTATCTGTTGCTAGCAACATTGCTTCTATTGTGTTGGAGCACCTCAATTTTGAGGGGCACAGAATCAGTTCAGAGAGAGAGATCACTGTTACCACCAAGTGCAGATACCTTGGAAAGGTTGTTGAGTTCATTGATGGGGTTTTGTTGGACAGGCCAGAATCATGTAACCCAATCATGGTGAATTCCTTCTATTGCCGTGGTGTCATTCAGGCTATCTTAACCACATTTGAAGCTACCAGTGAGTTGCTTTTCGCAATGAACAGGCCACCGTCGTCGCCTATGGAGACTGATAGTAAAGGTGGGAAGGAAGAGAAAGATACAGATTGTTCATGGATTTATGGCCCTCTGTCCAGCTACGGGGCAATTATGGACCATCTTGTGACGTCCTCGTTTATTCTTTCTTCATCAACAAGACAATTACTAGAGCAGCCTATTTTTAGTGGAAGTGTTAGGTTTCCACAAGATGCAGAGAGGTTCATGAAGTTGCTTCAGTCTAAAGTCTTAAAGACTGTTCTTCCCATCTGGGCTCATCCCCAGTTTCCAGAATGCAATATTGAGTTAATCAGTTCAGTCACATCCATCATGAGGCATGTCTACTCTGGGGTAGAAGTGAAAAATACTGTTAGCAACATTGGTGCTCGTTTGGCTGGTCCTCCCCCTGACGAGAATGCAATTTCCTTGATTATAGAGATGGGCTTTTCTCGTGCCAGAGCTGAAGAAGCATTAAGACAGGTTGGAACAAATAGTGTTGAGATTGCAACTGATTGGTTGTTCTCACACCCGGAGGAAGCACCAGAAGATGATGAACTTGCTCGAGCTCTTGCAATGTCCCTAGGGAATTCTGATACACCTGCTCAGGAGGAAGATCACAAATCTAATGATCTTGAGCTCGAAGAAGAAAATGTTCAGCTCCCTTCCATGGATGAAGTATTATCTTCATGTCTTAGGCTACTACAGACAAAAGAAACATTAGCTTTCCCTGTACGGGATATGCTTGTGACTATTAGCTCACAGAATGATGGCCAAAACCGTGTAAAGGTGCTTGCGTATTTGATTGATCATCTGAAGCAATGTCTGGTGGCACCTGATCCTTTAAAGAACACCGCACTATCTGCACTTTTCCATGTTCTTGCTTTGATCCTCCATGGAGATACTGCTGCTCGGGAAGTTGCTTCAACGGCTGGTCTTGTCAAGGTTGCTTTGAATCTGCTGTGCAGTTGGGAGTTGGAGCTAAGGGAAGGCGAAATAGCCGAGGTACCGAACTGGGTTACTTCCTGCTTTCTTTCTGTTGATAGAATGCTCCAGTTGGAACCCAAGTTGCCAGATGTTACTGAGCTTGATGTTCTCAAAAAGGATAATTCATGTACACAAGCACCGGTTGTGATTGATGACAGCAAGAAAACTGATTCAGAGTCTTCCTCAAGCATAGGGTTATTGGACTTGGAGGATCAGAAGCAACTTTTGAGGATCTGCTGCAAATGCATTCTGAAGCAGTTGCCTTCCGGTACAATGCATGCTATTCTTCAGCTGTGTGCCACACTGACAAAAGTCCATGTGGCTGCTATTAGTTTTCTTGAGTCTGGTGGCCTGCATGCATTGCTAAGTTTGCCAACAAGTAGCTTGTTTTCTGGATTCAACAGTGTGGTTTCTACAATTATTCGTCATATTTTAGAGGATCCACACACCCTTCAGCAAGCCATGGAATTAGAGATACGCCATAGTCTTGTCACGGCTGCTAATCGGCATGCAAATCCCAGGGTTACACCACGTAACTTCGTTCAGAATTTGGCGTTTGTTGTATACAGGGACCCCGTGATATTTTTGAAAGCTGCTCAGGCTGTGTGCCAGATTGAGATGGTTGGAGATAGACCTTATGTTGTTCTATTGAAGGACCGTGAGAAGGAAAAGAGCAAGGAAAAAGAGAAGGATAAGCTGGTTGATAAGGATAAATCAACAGGTATTGTCACAAAGATTGCGCCAGGGGACATTGTTTCAGCATCTCCTGCAAGTGCTAAAGGGAAACAATCTGATTTGAATTCTAGGAACATGAAATCCCATCGCAAGCCGCCACAAAGCTTTGTCACAGTTATTGAGCATCTATTAGATCTAGTTATGTCCTATGTTCCACTGCCGAGAGCTGAGGACCGCCCTGATGGTTCCTCATCCATGGACATGGATATTGACTCTAGTTCAGCCAAAGGGAAAGGGAAAGCTGTAGCTGTCACACCTGAAGAGTCCAAGCAAGCAATCCAAGAGGCTACTGCATCTCTAGCTAAAAACGCATTTGTCCTGAAGCTGCTGACCGATGTACTTTTGACTTATGCTTCATCCATTCAAGTTGTTCTCCGGCATGATGCTGAGTTGAGCAGCACACGGGGTCCTACCCGGACCACCTCTGGTTTAGGCAGCGGTGGTATATTTGGTCATATATTACAGCATTTCCTTCCAAATGCTACAAAGCAAAAGAAAGAGAGAAAACCTGATGGTGATTGGAGGTACAAATTGGCAACCAGGGCTAATCAATTTTTAGTGGCTTCATCCATTCGTTCTCCAGAAGGTCGAAAAAGGATCTGCTCTGAAATCTGCAGTATATTTGTTGAGTTCACAGATTCTTCTACTGGTTGCAAACCTCCATTGTTGAGGATGAATGCATATGTTGATTTGCTCAATGATATTCTGTCAGCCCGCTCACCAACGGGCTCCCCACTTTCAGCAGAATCTGTAGTTACCTTTGTTGAGGTTGGCCTTGTTCAGTGTCTAACGAGAACCCTTCAAGTTCTTGATTTGGATCACCCTGATTCAGCAAAAATTGTAACTGCTATTGTCAAGGCTCTTGAAGTGGTTACTAAGGAGCATGTTCATTTAGCAGATTTTAACGCCAAAGGGGGGAACTCATCAAAGATTGTTTCTGAGCAGAACAATGTAGATTCATCATCTAATAGATTCCAGGTTCTTGACACAACTTCTCAACCTACTGCAATGGTTACTGATCGCAGGGAGACGTTCAATGCTGTTCACACTTCACGAAGTTCAGATTCAGCAGCAGATGAGATGGATCATGACCGTGATCTAGATGGAGGCTTTGCCCGTGATGGCGAAGACGATTTTATGCATGAGATAGCTGATGATAGAGCTGGAAATGAGTCCACAATGGATATTAGATTTGACATTCCACATAGAGAAGATATGGCTGAAGACGATGATGACAGTGATGAGGATATGTCAGCAGATGATGGCGAGGAGGTTGATGAAGATGATGAGGATGAAGATGAGGAAAATAATAACCTGGAGGAAGACGATGCCCATCAAATATCTCATCCTGATACAGATCAGGATGACCGTGAGATTGATGAAGAAGAATTTGATGAAGATCTGCTAGAAGAAGATGATGATGAGGATGATGATGAAGAAGGGGTCATCCTTCGCCTAGAGGAGGGGATCAATGGGATTAATGTGTTTGACCATATTGAGGTTTTTGGGGGGAGCAATAATTTGTCTGGGGATACTCTCCGTGTGATGCCATTGGACATTTTTGGTACAAGACGGCAAGGCCGTAGTACATCTATATACAATCTTCTTGGGAGAGCAAATGATCAAGGTATACTTGACCACCCACTTTTGGAGGAACCTTCGATGTTACTTCCACAACAGAGACAACCAGGTATCCATATAGTTTGTTATTATGTACAAATTTCAGTAGGTAGGTTCTCTGCTGTACACCGTGCATAGTTACCCAAAATTTTCTCTTTTCAGGAAATTTAGTTGAAATGGCTTTCTCTGACCGGAATCATGAAAATAGTTCTTCCCGTTTGGATGCAATATTCAGAAGCTTGCGAAGTGGACGGAATGGACACCGCTTCAATATGTGGCTGGATGATGGTCCTCAACGCAGTGGGTCTGCTGCCCCTGCAGTACCTGAAGGCATTGAAGAGCTCTTGCTCTCTCAGTTGAGACGGCCTACGCCAGAACATCCTGATGGTGACCAGAGCACACCTGTTGTTGATTCTCAAGAAAACGATCAGCCCAGCCATTTGCACGGATCAGAAACTGAAGAGAAGGAAGAAGAGCAAGCAGACCAGAACGAAAACAATGATGATACTCCTGTAGCAAGGTCTGAGGTGGATGGCTCTGCAAGTGCTGGTCCTGCACCTCCTCACAGTGATGAACTTCAAAGAGATGCATCCAGTGCAAGTGAACATGTTACAGATATGCAGTATGAACATAGTGATACAGCTATACGTGACGTGGAAGCAGTAAGCCAAGCAAGCAGTGGTAGTGGTGCTACTCTAGGGGAAAGCCTCAGAAGTTTAGATGTGGAAATTGGAAGTGTTGAAGGGCATGATGATGGTGACCGGCATGGGGCTTCAGATAGGATACCTTTGGGTGATATACAAGCAGGTGCTCGACCACGGAGGCCTTCTGGAAGTGCTGTACCAGTGAATAGCAGAGACATATCTTTGGAGAGTGTTAGTGAGGTCCCCCAAAATCCAGTACAGGAATCTGATCAGAATACCAGTGAAGGGGATCAGGAGCCTAACAGGGCTACTACTAACACAGACTCAATTGATCCTACATTTTTGGAGGCTCTTCCAGAGGATTTACGGGCTGAAGTTCTTTTGTCACGTCAAAATCAAGTGACTCAGACTTCCAGTGAGCAGCCTCAGAGTGATGGGGACATTGATCCTGAATTCCTTGCTGCATTGCCACCTGATATACGTGAAGAGGTTCTAGCTCAACAACGTGCCCAAAGGTTGCAACAACAGTCTCAGGAACTTGAAGGACAACCAGTTGAAATGGATGCTGTGTCAATTATTGCAACATTCCCTTCAGAAATACGGGAGGAGGTATAATTTATGTTATGATCTGTCTTGGTGTTATTTTTTGATAGATCTTGCTCTATTATTTCTCTTCAACTGCCGGTAGTTGATCTCCTTCGAATTAACATTGATTTTTTTCTTATTGATTCCAGGTGCTTTTGACGTCTCCAGATACCCTACTTGCTACATTGACACCTGCCCTAGTTGCTGAAGCTAATATGTTACGGGAGAGATTTGCTCATCGATATCACAGTGGCTCGCTTTTTGGCATGGGCTCCAGGAACAGGAGGGCTGAGTCCTCCCGCCGTGGTGATATGATTGGTACAGGTCTCGATAGAAACGCTGGTGATTCCTCCCGTCAAACGACCAGCAAGCTAATTGAAACTGAAGGGACTCCTCTTGTTGACAAAGATGCTCTCAATGCACTTATTCGGCTACTTCAAGTTGTTCAGGTAATTCCCTTTTGCGTCTGTTGGTTATGCTGTTTTTGGTGGTGTCAAAAGCAAGTATTGTAATGATAAATTGGCCTCTATTATGTGCAGCCTATATACAAGGGCCAGTTGCAGAGGCTTCTCTTGAATCTTTGTGCTCACCGGGAAAGCAGGATGTCCTTGGTTCAAATTCTAGTGGACATGCTTATGCTTGATCTGCAGGGCTCTTCTAAGAAATCAATTGATGCAACTGAGCCACCATTTAGGCTGTATGGGTGCCATGCAAATATCACATATTCACGCCCTCAATCCTCAAATGGTATTTAATTTTACTTTTTTTTTGTTGGCAACTAATGGTTGTGTTGGTATATCCTTGCTGAGAATTGTATTTGAATTTTGTATTAAGTGATTCCTTTGCAATTAACAGGTGTGCCGCCATTGGTTTCCCGCCGGGTGCTCGAAACTCTGACATACTTGGCAAGAAATCATCCAAATGTGGCTAGGCTCTTACTTTTTGTTCAATTCCCTTGCCCACCTACCTGCCATACTGAAACACTTGATCAGACACGTGGAAAGGCTGCCCTTGTAGAAGATGTGGAACAGCAGAAAGCTTTTGCGCTTGTTCTACTTTTAACTCTCTTGAATCAGCCACTTTATATGAGAAGTGTAGCTCATCTTGAACAGGTTTAAAATTTGTTTTCACCATTTTTCTCTATGGATCTTCATTTAATTTTCCTCAGTTTTTTTTCTCAATATTTTTGAACATTTGCAGTTACTTAATCTTCTGGAAGTTGTCATGCTTAATGCTGAGAATGAAATTAACCAAGCCAAGTTGGAGAATTCACCTGAGAAACCATCTGGACCTGAGAATGTAACAGAATATGCCCAAGAGGATGCAAGTGTTCCTGGATCATCTGGAGCAAAGCCCACCGCTGAGGATAGTGGTGAAATCCCTGCAGACAATGGAAGAAGCCTGCAAGCAGTGTTACATAGTCTTCCCCAAGCTGAGCTTCGATTGCTATGTTCATTGCTTGCGCATGATGGGTATGAACTTCTAACTAGGGTGAATTACAGTAATTACAATTTTTGTTCCCTATTGGCTGGCTAGCTGCTGTATTACCAATTTGTTTTTAGAAGTTATATGCATGCTCTTTGTTTTGCTCAGTTTTATTTGATTTGATACGTTGGTTGCTCTTATATCAGTTTGACTCTTAATACATATAACTAACATAAGCAAGGCTGTTCCTGTTTATTTCCAGGTTATCAGACAATGTACACCAATTTGTTTTTAGAAGTTATATATGCTCTTTGTTTTGCTCAGTTTTAGTTGATTTGATACGTTGGGTGCTCTTATATCAGTTTCACTCTTAATATATATAACTAACATAAGCAAGGCTGTTCCTGTTTATTTCCAGGTTATCAGACAATGCATATCTCCTTGTAGCAGAGGTTCTTAAAAAGATTGTAGCTTTGGCTCCTTTCTTCTGTTGCCATTTCATAAATGAGCTTGCACATTCGATGCAAAATTTGACCCTGTGTGCTATGAAGGAGCTTCACATGTATGAAGATTCTGAAAAGGCAATTCTGAGCACATCATCGGCCAATGGTACTGCCATTCTTAGAGTTGTGCAGGCTTTGAGTTCTCTTGTCACTTCTCTGCAAGAGAGAAAGGACCCAGAGCTTTTCGCAGAGAAGGACCATTCAGATGCAGTGTCCCAGATCTCTGAAATTAACATATCACTGGATGCATTGTGGTTGGAGCTGAGCAACTGCATAAGCAAAATAGAGAGCTCTTCAGAGCATACATCAAATTTGGGCCCCACTTCTTCAAATGCAACTACAGTATCAACAGGTGTAGCACCTCCATTGCCAGCTGGAACCCAGAACATACTGCCATATATAGAATCTTTTTTTGTGACGTGTGAAAAGTTACGTCCAGGACAACCGGATGCTGTCCAAGAGGCTTCAACATCTGATATGGAGGATGCTTCAACATCTAGTGGTGGGCAAAAATCATCTGCAAGTCATACCAATCTTGATGAGAAGCACAGTGCTTTTGTTAAATTCTCAGAGAAACACAGAAGATTGTTAAATGCTTTTATCCGACAGAATCCTGGGTTGCTAGAGAAATCATTCTCACTGATGTTGAAGATTCCTCGCCTTATTGATTTTGACAACAAGCGTGCATATTTCCGCTCTAAAATAAAGCATCAGCATGACCATCATCATAGTCCTGTTAGAATTTCTGTCCGTCGAGCATATATTCTGGAAGACTCGTATAATCAGCTTAGGATGCGCTCACCCCAGGACTTGAAGGGTAGACTCACTGTTCACTTCCAAGGAGAAGAAGGCATTGATGCCGGTGGACTCACAAGAGAGTGGTATCAGCTGTTATCACGAGTGATTTTCGACAAGGGTGCCCTTCTATTTACAACTGTTGGAAATGACTTGACTTTTCAACCAAACCCTAACTCTGTGTATCAGACTGAACACCTCTCATATTTCAAATTTGTCGGACGAGTGGTTAGTAATGAAGCTCCTTATTATGATTATATTATTATATTGCTTCCGGCAACTACTACTCACAATTTTGCCACCCCAGGTCGGAAAAGCTCTCTTTGATGCCCAACTGTTGGATGTACATTTCACCAGATCTTTCTACAAGCACATACTTGGTGCCAAGGTTACTTACCATGATATTGAAGCAATTGATCCTGCTTACTACAGGAACCTGAAATGGATGCTTGAGGTATGTGTAAACTGTGTACCTGTGGTCCTGTCAACAGGTGACAGTCCAGATGTGACATATTCCTTTTTCCTTGTGCAGAATGACATAAGTGATGTTCTGGACCTCACATTTAGCATGGATGCGGATGAAGAGAAGCTGATATTGTATGAGAAAGCTGAGGTATACAGACACCCGCCTCCCCCCCCTCTCGTTATGGTGGTGATTTTAAGTACCAACTGTGTGCAGGTAACCGATTGTGAGTTGATTCCTGGAGGACGTACCATTAGGGTCACCGAGGAGAACAAGCACGAATATGTTGACAGGGTAGCAGAGCATCGTTTAACCACTGCAATTAGGCCTCAGATTAATGCATTCATGGAAGGATTTAATGAACTCATTCCTCGTGAGCTGATATCCATCTTTAATGACAAAGAGTTTGAACTACTAATCAGTGGACTCCCAGATATTGACTGTGAGTTGGAAGATTTAATTCATTGCTGTGATGATCTGTTCAGTTCTTGCATGTAATTTACTAATTTTGTATGTCTGCTTTCAGTGGACGACCTAAAGGCAAATACTGAGTATTCTGGCTACAGCATAGCTTCTCCAGTTATTCAATGGTTCTGGGAAATTGTCCAGGGCTTCAGCAAGGAGGATAAAGCTCGGTTCCTTCAGTTTGTTACTGGCACATCAAAGGTATTTGCTGAAAGCACCTATACTACTTTCTTAATTTTGAAGCTATTGTCTTTATTTGAAAATTGTACCTTGTAGATGGCATGATTACCTTATTTTAGTAAATACGTCCACTACTTTTCTAGAAATTGATATCTGTAACCATCTTTAGAGAATTTCTGAACCTTTGCCGCTGCATCCGTTCTGTCGAGTGACGCTTTTAATGTTATGCTATAGTAGCTTAGTGGCCGTGCGTTTGCTACGTGATAATAAATTATACATGTAGATATTATCGGTTTTCAATTTTTGGATTCCTTGTGAGTGTCATTTTAAACATATCCAGAACCCTAGAAATGTTGCACTAATAATGTGGCAACTTGCAAAAGCTAAGATCTTTCTGCTCTCCACCAGAAGTTAAGCTTTATCTCATAATGCCCATCTCTGATAGCAAAATAGTTAGTCTAAAGTTTTTGCTTGAGCTAAATTTATTTGGCGTTTTTATTAACCACCTAATTATTACCCCCTCGCTACAATGTAGTACAGATAAGATTTTTAGAAAGTCAAAAGTTGTTATGTTTGACCAATTTTTTTTAGAAAATTATCTAACATCTACCATACCAAATATATACCATTTGAAAATATACACCGTGAGGAATCTAGTGGTATTAACTTGATATTCTAGATGTTGACAGACTTTACACCTTTGACTTTTAACATTTCTTCTACGGACTACATTTTGGCAAGGAGGGAGTATCTCATATGCAACTATTATTAGTTATTTTTTATTGGATAAAAAATGTTACATGCTTTTTGCTAAAAAAAAATCGTTACACTGCCCTACATATATATGTGGTGCTGAGTGATGCTTTTAGTGTTATATGTGGTGTTTTATGCTTTGAGCTGTGACCTGCAGGTACCTCTGGAGGGATTCAGTGCACTTCAAGGAATTTCTGGGCCACAAAGGTTCCAGATACACAAGGCATACGGCAGCACCAATCATCTACCCTCGGCTCATACTTGGTAACCAATCTTTATCTTTTTTACATGACTTCACTAGGCAGCTACCATAATTGTTTGGTACATGTACTGATTGATTCCGCTTTTGCTTACGGCAGCTTTAACCAACTTGACCTGCCTGAGTACACATCCAAGGACCAGCTCCAGGAGAGGTTGCTATTGGCTATTCACGAGGCAAATGAGGGCTTTGGATTTGGTTAATCAGTCACTCCCTGCACTTGTGCTGTCGGGTATTTGTACAGATAGTATTGGAGTTGCAGCACTAGCCAAGCTGGATATGTGCTGGCTTGTTCCACAGCCTACAACATCCACTAGAACTTGAAGCATCAGCGGTGGTCCCTACCAGGAGGTTCTTCACAGTTGTTGAGAAATGATGGCGATGAAATATGTCTAGGATATTTCACATTGTGAACCAGATACTTCGAAGAATGTGCAGCAAGGAAGCGGAAAGAAACCAGCTATTTGATGTTCATAATATTGTTTATCTTTATGGTTAGCTTTGGCTGTTGCTGTCTTAAATAGGTCCTCTTGGACTTTACTGGAATATCCTTAAGTCTTAACATTTTAGTCTTCCATGTTTGTTTTGGGGCAATAAGTCAGTGCAATTTGCCCGTGTTTCTGGGCTGTTGATTGGATGTTGTACTATTAATTCCCAAAGTTCTTACAGTTTGGTTTCAGATCTGTCCTGTTGTGACTGATACTGACTCCAATATCGCCCTCAGCATGTGCTTTCCAGAAAGAGGCATCTTCTATTCCGTTGGAATCGGATCAGCACATAATTCATATCTGGTAAGTCGAGCAGTTGTAGGGCCCTATTTGATTCGGAGGACATGAAAAACATAATATTGCAATAGCATGCCTACTGCAGTCTTACGTGAATTTATATAAATCACAACTGGAAAAAGCAAAGTTTGTTTCCACCATAGGAAAATCAAAAGATTCTTAAAAAGTGGTATGGGTATATATTTGATTTTCTATGAAATTCCAATGAAATCAATTATCTAGATTATTATTATACAATTATTATAGGAACTTTTTTCCTAACAACTATTGTTGGTATGCATGAATTGAGTTAGCTTCAATTTGAGTAGTAGTGAGCACATAAGAATTTTTATTTCTGAAAAGGAGAATGCCCCCTCTGTTGGAAAAGAATCGTTCTCAAAATGGAAAGTGGGATAACTTTTACTTCAAAATCGGTCTATCAAGGTCATTTCCAAGCAAAAGTTAAGTAGTCTGGCTGAGGGAATTTGGAAACCATGGGCCCCCTTTCGTTGCAAAATCGGTGTTTGGTTATTCTTAAAAGGAAGGGTGTGGACAGCAGACATACTTGCAAAACGCGAGGTGCATCATATTGAGCATTGTGTTTTCTGCTATTCTATCGCAGAGAGTGCTCAACATCTTTTTATTGGTTGTGTGGTCGTAAATATTATATGGGGCGTAATCCTAAATTGGATAAGCCTCTCAGTTCATGGTGGGAATATGCGAGATCGAACGTTTCAAGAGCAAGTAAAAGCCGCTTGGATTTACTTGTGATGCTCACCACCTGGATGATGTGGAGGGAAAGAAATGGCAGTCTTCGAGAACTTATCTACGCCGATTCAAACCTTCATTGCCCAGAAAGGAAGCAAAACTCTGGGCAGTCGCTATAAACTCCACGCAAAACCCTAGAGGGGATTCGATCTCATCTCCACTGTAACACCATAGCTCGCAGTCACCCTCAGCCGACTTGCCAAGCATCCCCATTTGTAATCTCTCCAATCAATACAATCTAGCAGAACGTAGACCTATTACTCTCCGGAGGGGCTGAAGCTGGGTAAAATCACGCTCGTGTGCAATCTTGTTCAGCAGATGGCTTCGTCCTCCTTGCCTCGCACCAACTTAGTGCTACGCCCTACAGTATGCGGCGTGGTTAAAACCACGACAGTGCTGCCCACCGTGGGGCGTGGGGCGACTAGTCTTAGATCTGCGGCGAGACCCCAGTTGCCAATCTGCCTGACAATCGCCACCGGCCTGATAATCTCCACCATCGGTTTCTTCCACATCCGGCCGATCACCTATTGCCCGGCGCCAACGCCCGTCACCCACACTGTGATGGTGCTGATCGACACGATCAATCTGTTTATCGGCATCACTGGTGCCGTAGACTCGATTGAGTCGGCGGGCGAGTCCGCCGTTCGCCCCAGCCCGTCGGCCAATTCGACGCGCTGGGGCAAATCTACACCACCACCCTCCCAATCATGGGAGACATCCTCAACAATGTCGACGCTGCTTTACTCGACGACGCTATACCTGGGCATGGCCAGCCAGACCAAACAGCCAGTCCCGACCCGTCCCCGAAAATCTTGGGTCGGGCTGGGCCTAGATAACGGGTTAGACATGAGCCTGGAAAATCAGCCCTAAGAGCAACTCCGCCCGGGCTCAGGCTTCAATTTTGGCCAGAAATATGCCCCGGCCCAACCTCCACTTCCACCAAGTTGCCACTAACGGTCAACTCATCGATGCGCGCATCCACATCGCTAACACCCAAGCATGGCAAGCTCGACAAACGGGCGACTAACGCGATAACATTAACAACAACCGAGCCAATCGCCAGAACCATGAGCTGCATGTGGAACAAGCTCGCCGCAGCTCGATCTCTAGATTTGGCCTAACGTGCTTTGGCCTAGTGGTCAGAGGGGAGCCTTACCCCATGGGTTCAATGGCCCTCATGACATTGAAAAGTACGACCCCTCCCTTGAACCTTGGGTTTGTATCGATGCATACACCATGGCCATGGGAATCGCCGGTCACTCTGAGCTACTCGCCGCTCGGTATCTGCCCCTGATGATGGATCGAGCCACTTGCCAGTGGTTCAACACACTCCCCCCAACAACATCGTCTCATGGGAGGAGCTTGTGCGGCGTTCATCACTTCGCAAGCGCTTACACCCGCGCCACCACCATCGAAGACATGGAGGGCTGCATCCAGGGTCCAAGTGAGTCGACGTGTTGTTGGGTCCAACGCTGGCAAGATCTCTAGACCAGCGCCGCCGGTATCAGCGCTGACACAACAATTAATTGCTTCAAATGATGGTGCCGCTATGAGCCCATCATCGCCAAGTTGAAGAGATGCAACAAGTAAATCCTCACCACGACCGAGATCATGGACGTCTCCAAGCGCTATGCGGAAGAGGATTGCACAATCGACTCGGATGACGAGTTCGGTCCCCAGCTCAATCGCCGCATCGCGCGCAACGAAGGTCGCCGCAAAGACTACCGTTTTAGCGCCAATCGCCCGGGTACCGGCAACACCGTAATGATGGTAGCACCGAGTTCGTCACCAATGCCAGCTAAGGGGAGCGCGACCCCAAGAGCAGCGGCCACGATGATCGTGGCCCACGCGAGGATCACCCGCCAGGCAAACTCCGCCGAGCGGCTGCTAGACGCGCCGGGCATCTACTACAACAGAGAGGGGAACCTGCCACGCACACCACGACCAAATTTAACGAGAGGGTGCAACTTGATTCTTTATCTGCTAATGAGGTTGGTATGGATACTCTCTGTGTAATGGATTATACGCGTATGTCTGGGTCATGCATAAGAACTCACAGCACATTATTTTTACTCAGGTGATTCAGATGTCATTTCAAAAGTTCCTGGAGGGCATATTCGGATCATCTTAAGAACATGACTGAGAAGGAAAATCTCTAACTGCTAAATTTCAGGTACGTTTCTGAATCCAGAGCTGAAGTACTATTTCTTAGATCCATTTATATCAGCTGTGACGATGCAAACAATTTTGCACTTCTGATAGGTACGATGCAACCCCTTCTGATTATGTGTTGATGATCATAACTAATTATGGAATTGTAAGATTTTGCTTCTGACAGTAGTCCACGCCATAATATATTTAACTGTAATAATATTGTTCTCCACAGTCATGTAAATACTGAATTTCGGCCAACTTTGAATAGCATAATAAATATTTCAATCCGTATTAGCATTTTTTTGCCCATTGTTTTCCATTGAACTACATGCAAGGCCTATAGCATCTGATTCTAAAATGCAACATGTTAGTTAAATGCTCTACCCTTTAATCTTTTTCTGTCATCACAAATATCTCACTTGTAAAGATAAAATGCAAATAAATTTTCATGCAATAAACACTTAAAATATGTTTGCATCCATTACATTTGGGAGATATAATAATCATAAAGGAATCTACTCAAATCTTTTCTAGCAAGTTCAAGTGTTAAGGATTTCCTTGTAAACTATGTTCAGCGTGGTTGTTACTAAGGAGTCAGTTCTTTTTCTTTTCTTTGAATTCTTGGTCTTGTCCTTCCCATTGTCCTTGATTGCGAGGATCTTGATATTACTTTTCGCGGTGGCTCTGGACAATGCAACATGTCGTTCCTTGTGGAGAGGATTGCTCGAGAAGTCATGTAATGTGGATTGTCCATGTTCTGGTCTAGGGCAGGAAACACGTGGTCTATCAGCTTCTTTATGGCAGCCCCATCGTCGCCTGTAGATGACCCACAAGTATCTTGGGGAAGCTGGATGTTCCCTTCCTCGTCAGTTTCTTCGGTGCCATTACCTACCCTCAGGAGGTAATCCGCAAGCCACTGGTCATTTTGCGCCCTCATGTTCTTGACGAGCCTTAGATGGCGCATGCCCTTCCATAGGTTTGAGCTCTGTAGACTTGCATCTATTATTTGACCACGTGACCCTTTCCTCATTACCGGAATCACGTGTCTAGCCCCCGAAAGGTCGGTCTGGGCATTCCATAATGTCGCGCATGCTTTTCTGTCCAATGCCTCAATTGCCTGTCATTTTGTCATGGTTGCCTCGTCCCATAGTATGAGCGAAGCCATCCTCCGGAGTTCGGCTGTCCCACTTTTCTTAGTGAAGCTACATGATTTTCCTTCTTGAAGGTTCAGTGGGATCTTGAACCTTGAGTGAGTTGTCCTGCCTCCAGGCACGATGGAAGCGGCGACACCTGACGTCGCTATGGCACATGCAATATTTTTCTCGCCCCGAACCCTAGCGAGCAGCGCCCTGTAAAGGTAGGTCTTCCATGTGCCTCCTGGGCCATCCACGAAGAATACGCCCCCATTTCCGCCATCAACTGCCGCTAGTATTTCGTCGTAGGCTAGCCTCTGCTCATGGTTTAGTGAGGTTGCTAGAGAAGCATCTTCCTTCTCTACTTGGATATTAGTTTCCTCGATGACCTCCCTGGCCTCGCCATCTGTGTTGTCATAGGTATCGTCGATGTCTGGGAGAGGGAACGATTTTATGTCTTTGACCATGGACTGCATCATGCCTCTGATATCAAGCAACACATTCTGCTCCACTGTTTTTGGGCATGTGTGTTTGCGCTGGTAGTCGTCATACATTTCCTCAAGGTGCCTATCCCAAAGGCCGCGCACATCTCCAGGCTCGCAGAATACCAAGATCGTTGTGAATAGCCTCCTGAGTGAGGCTGGCGTGGCGAACTGCTCTGACTCATTGAGACACTCGTCGAGCGTGTTGTCGGCCTCGATGAGACCCCTCCTCTCAGCGACCTCACGAAAGCTATCACATAGCACACCGTCCACTGTTTGAGATCTTCGAAGGACTTTGAGCCTGGTACGTGATTTAGAAGCACCCTTAGAAAGCATCTCTCCCCTCGGCAGGATGGGCTGATACAATTCGGCCTACTTGTTGACCCTTGTCCCTTTTTCCAGTACTTTGCTATTTGCCATGTGAACCTTCTCGGAAAATCTTTGTAAAGAATATCTCAAGCCCACGGGTGCTTCTCGTTAGACACAAAATACTCCGTCAGCATGGATGGGTTCTCTCGGGCGGCGACGTTGTTTAGGTTGTATCCCGCTTTGAACGTGACCATTTGCATATTTTCGAGATGAAGCGGCAGCGGTAGGACCGACATGTGGTTCTCACATAGCTTGAAGCCGAATATCCTCCACATGGCCTCTGGTGGAGTAACCCACCTTGCGTCAATGAATCTCTTGATCTCGTCTATGTTACCATCGACATCGGGCTTCTCGATATTGAACGAAATTTAATCGTGGCCCTTGTATACGTACTTATATAGGTACTTGACGGCCTTTATGCTGGAGCACACCTCCACGTTGATGTGGCAGTCAAACATCCGCAAGAGGTACGGGTTGTAAGGCACAACCCATCTATTGTCTAGCGTCTGGCCTCGGACCTTTGCAGAACGGTCGTCCTTTCGTCTCCGATAAATGGGGTATGAGTCTTTCCCCTGTACGGTGGTCTTGTTGAACGTCCGCGGGTATACCTACACTTGCACGACCCATCTTGCATGCACACGTTTGGCTTGAGGACACCACATGTGCCATGCATCATATGCTTCACGACTATGGCGTATAGCTCCAGGTACTTATTCTTGTCCGGGAGCTCGGCAGATATGACGCGGTCGTACTGCTCTGGCACAATGAGCTTATATTTCGAATCCATGATCAACAGAAAATGGGTGTGTGGGAGGCCCCTCTTCTGGAACTCGACCACATAGACGTAGGCCTTCACAACGCCCAGGATATGCTTCTTGGTCAGCATCTCTTTCATCGTCTCTATCTTGGACCTAAACACTCAGACCACAATGTGTGGTCGGTCCTACGGGGTTTGTCCTGGAAGCAGTGCATCCTGTATCTCCTGCCAATTTGGGTTGCAGGTCATCGTCAGGAAGATGTCAGGCTTGCCGTACGTCTGCACCAACGCCATGGCGTCCATATGCACGCGCTTCAAGTCTCGGAAGCCCCCCTAGAACTTCCACGGGAAAACAATCCTTATCCCAACAACGCTTGCGCGATTCTCTCCAGCCGTGATGCTATCCACAATGCTTTTATATAGATCGGCACGTATCTCTGGCCGGTGCTCCCTGAACCAACTCAACCTGCAACCCTCAATCTTTATGTACATGTCGACCGCAAACTGTTGGAAGAGACGCCCTCCATGTAGTATGGGGTTGAATGTAGCTGGACGCGTCTGTAGTCGGTACAGTAATAGTCCCTTACGGAGACGCATATATTGGCACCTCCATCTGCGTGAATGACAATTAAAAGAAGGTTAGGTGAAGTACAAAAAGGATAGACAAAAAATGCAGAACTATCTTGAACAACCAAACTTTCATCCCCGCGGTTCTCTCTTGATAGCTGCGCAGCGTGCCAAGGCGTATCACGTTTAGGGAGATTTAGATGCCAACCGAGCTCCCCCTTGGGGAAGAAGAGGGGGTACGAGAGCGGGTCATAGCATCCTTGTGTGGCATGTATACTATGCCTCTCGTCCCCGCGGTTCTCTCTTGATAGCCGCGCAACGTGCCAAGGCGTACCATGTTTAGGGAGATTTGGATGCCAACCGAGCTCCCCCTTGGGGAAGAAGAGGGGGTACGAGAGCGGGTCATAGCATCCTTGTGTGGCATGTATACTATGTATCTCGTTGTTATTTCTGTATAGGGTAACGCTGCGCTTGAACCTGTTTGCTAGGTCCCTCGACCCAGATCGCAGCCACCTCAGATGACACCAGTAAATTGTATCTTCGTTGGTCTACCTTCTTGTCGGTGTTCAGTTCTATATGGTAGTCCTAGAGATTGTCATTGTGGGCGCCCAAACTCCTGAACTTCTCAGAGTACGGGTTTTATTTTAGTATGTCCACTACCTTCCGCACGACCTCTTGGTCCAGGTCTTTGGTGGATTCCTTGCGATGTACCAGACTTGGATCGTCGTTGTAGAAGTAGAGCTGTAAATGTTCTAGGCGAGAGTTTGACCCGAATGAATGCATGTTGTGGTACAACTTGCCTTGAGGTCGGAATGTGTACACGCCGGACCTCATGTTTGTGTAGTCGTTGTCGAGGCTGACTGATGCGTGTAGTTGACACGTCCGTTGGGAACCCCAAGAGGAAGGTGTGATGCGCACAGTAGCAAGTTTCCCTCAGTAAGAAACCAAGGTTTAATCGAACCAGTAGGAGTCAAGAAGCACGTTGAAGGTTGATGGCGGAGGAGTGTAGTGCGGCGCAACACCGGGGATTCCGGCGCCAACGTGGAACCTGCACAACACAATCACGGAACTTTGCCCCAACGTAACGGCGAGGTTGTCAATCTCACCGGCTTGCTGTAAACAAAGGATTAGATGTATAGTGTGGATGATGATGTTTGTTTGCGAAGAACGAGTAAAGAACAATTGCGGTAGATTGTATTTCAGATGTAAAGAATAGGACCGGGGTCCACAGTTCACTAGTGGTGTCTCTCCCATAAGATAGCGAGATGTTGGGTGAACAAATTACGAGTTGGGCAATTGACAAATAAAGAAGGCATAACAATGCACATACAAATATCATGATGAGTACTATGAGATTTAATCAGGGCATTACGACAAAGTACATAGACCGCCATCCGAGCATGCATCTATGCCTAAAAAGTCCACCTTCGAGTTATCATCCGAACCCCTCCGGTATTAAGTTGTAAACAACGGACAATTGCATTAAGTATGGTGCGTAATGTAATCAACACAAATATCCTTAGACAAAGCATCGATGTTTTATCCCTAGTGGCAACAGCACATCCACAACCTTAGAACTTTCCGTCACTTGTCCCAGATTTAATGGAGGCATGAACCCACTATCGAGCATAAATACTCCCTCTTGGAGTCACAAGTATCAACTTGGCCAGAGCCTCTACTAGCAACGGAGAGCATGCAAGAACATAAATAACATATATGATAGATTGATAATCAACTTGACATAGTATTCAATATCCATCGGATCCCAACAAACACAACATGTAGGATTACAAATAAACGATCTTGATCATGATAGGCAGCTCACAAGATCGAACATGATAGCACAATGAGGAGAAGACGACCATCTAGCTACTGCTATGGACCCATAGTCCAGGGGTGAACTACTCACACATCGATCCGGAGGCGATCATGGCGATGAAGAGACCTCCGGGAGATGATTCCCCTCTCCGGCGGGGTGCCGGAGGCGATCTCCTGAATCCCCCGAGATGGGATTGGCGGCGGCGGCGTCTCTGGAAGGTTTTCCGTATCGTGGCTCTCGGTACTGGGGGTTTCGCGACGGAGGCTTTAAGTAGGCGGAAGGGCAGGTCAGGGGGGCACACGAGGGCCCCACACGCCAGGGCCGCGCGGCCAGGGGCTGGGCCGCGCCGCCCTGTTGTGGCGGCGCCTCGTGGCCCCACTTCATCTCTCCCTCGGACTTCTCGAAGCTTCGTGCAAAAATAGACCCCTGGGCATTGATTTCGTCCAATTCCGAGAATATTTCCTTACTAGGATTTCTGAAACCAAAAACAGCAGAAAACAGCAACTGGCTCTTCGGCATCTCGTCAATAGGTTAGTGCCGAAAAATGCATAATAATGACATATAATGTGTATAAAACATGTGAGTATCATCATAAAAGTAGCATGGAACATAAGAAATTATAGATACGTTTGGGACGTATCAAACATCCCCAAGCTTAGTTCCTACTCGCCCTCGAGTAGGTAAACGATAACAAAGATAATTTTTGAAGTGACATGCTATCATAATCTTGATCAATACTATTGTAAAGCACATGAGATGAATGCAGCGATTCGAAGCAATGATGAAGATAATGAGTAAACAAATGAATCATATAGCAAAGACTTTTCATGAATAATACTTTCAAGACAAGCATCAATAAGACTTGCATAACAGTTAACTCATAAGCAATAAGTTCAAAGTAAAAGCGTTGAAACAACACAAAGGAAGATATAAGTTTCAGCGGTTGCTTTCAACTTTAACATGTATATCTCATGGATAATTGTCAACACAAAGTAATATAACAAGTGCAATAGGTAAACATGTAAGAATCAATGCACACAGTTTACACAAGTGTTTGCTTCTGGGATAGAAAGAATAGGTAAACTGACTCAACAATAAAATAGAAGATAGGCCCTTCGCGGAGGGAAGCATGGATTACTATTTTTGTGCTAGAGCTTTTCATTTTGAAAACAAGAAACAATTTTGTCAACGGTAGTAATAAAGCATATGAGTTATGTATAAGACATCTTATAAGTTGCAAGCCTCATGCATAGTATACTAATAGTGCTCGCACCTTGTCCTAATTAGCTTGGGTTAACACGGATTATCATTGCATAACATATGTTTCAACCAAGTGTCACAAAGGGGTACCTCTATGCCGCATGTACAAAGGTCTAAAGAGAAAGCTCGCATTGGATTTCTCGCTTTTGATTATTCTCAACTTAGACATCCATACCGGGACAACATAGACAACAGATAATGGACTCCTCTTTTAATGCTTAAGCATTCAACAACAGTTAATATTCTCATAAGAGATTGAGGTTTTATGTCCAAACTGAAACTTCCACCATGAATCATGGCTTTAGTTAGCGGCCCAATGTTCTTCTCTAACAGTATGCATACTCAAACCATTTGATTGTGAAAACCGCCCTTACTTCGGACAAGACGAACATGCATAGCAACTCACATGATATTCAACAAAGGTAAAAGAGTTGATGGCGTCCCCAGAAAACATGGTTACCGCTCAACAAGCAACTTACTAAGAAATAAGACACATAAGTACATATTCTTCACCACGATAGTTTTTAAGCTATTTTGTCCCATGAGCTATATATTGTAAAGGTAAAGAATATAAATTTTAAAGGTAGCACTCAAGTAATGTACTTTGGAATGGCGGAGAAATACCATGTGGTAGGTAGGTATGGTGGACACAAATGGCATGGTTATTGGCTCAAGGATTTGGATGCACGAGAAGAATCCCTCTCAATACAAGGCTAGGCTAGCAAGGTTGTTTGAAGCAAACTCAAGTATGAAATGGTGCAGCAAGACTCACATATAAACATATTGTAAGCATTATAAGATTTTACATCGTCTCCTTGTTGTTCAAACACCTCAACCAGAAAATATCTAGACTTAGAGAGAACAATCATGCAAACCAAATTTTAACATGCTCTATGTAGTTATTCATTAATGGGTACAAGGTACATGATGTAGGAGCTTAAACAAGATCTATATGAGCACAACAATTGCCAAGTATCACATTATTCAAGACATTAACCCATTTACCACATGCGGCATTTTCCGTTTCCAACCATATATCAATGAACGAGGTAGTTCAACCTTCGCAATGAACATTAAGAATAAAGCTAAGAACACATGTGTTCATACGAAACAACGGAGCGTGTCTCTCTCCCAAACAAAGAATGCTAGGATCCTATCTTATTCAAACAAAATAAAAATAAAAACAAACAGACGCTCCAAGTAAAGCACATAAGATGTGACGGAATAAAAATATAGTTTCACTAGAGGAACCTGATAATGTTGTCGATGAAGAAGGGGATGCCTTGGGCATCCCCAAGCTTAGACGCTTGGGTCTTCTTAAAATATGCAGGGATGAACCACGGGGGCATCCCCAAGCTTTGACTTTTCACTCTTCTTGATCATATTGTATCATCCTCCTCTCTTGACCCTTGAAAACTTCCTCCACACCAAACTCGAAACAAACTCATTAGAGGGTCAGTGCATAATTCATATATTCAGAGGTGACATGATCATTCTTAATACTTCTGGACATTGCACAAAGCTACTGAAAGTTAATGGAACAAAGAAATCCATCAAACATAGCAAAACAGGCAATGCGAAATAAAAGACAGAATCTGTCAAAACAGAACAGTCCGTAAAGACGAATTTTAAAGTGGCACCAGACTTACTCAGATGAAAATGCCCAAATTTAATGAAAGTTGCGTACATATCTGAGGATCACGCACGTAAATTTGCAGATTTTTCTGAGTTACCTACAGAGAATTCTGCCCAGATTCGTGACAGCAAGAAATCTGTTCCTGCGCAGTAATCCAAATCTAGTATTGGCTTTACTATCAAAGACTTTACTTGGCACAACAATGCAATAAAATAAAGATAAGGAGAGGTTGCTACAGTAGTAAACAACTTCCAAGTCTCAAATATAAAATAAAGTGCAGAAGTAAAAACATGGGTTGTCTCCCATAAGCGCTTTTCTTTAACGCCTTTCAGCTAGGCGCAGAAAGTGTGAATCAAGTGTTATCAAGAGATGAAGCATCAACATTACCTCGGGCTTTATGCATACCCTTCTTATTCTTTTTCTTACTCTTTGGTTTAGGGAATACATGTCTACCTCCCGGCGTAGAAGTGAATTTTAGGGTGCCTTCTCCCACATTTATGACTGCTCCCAATAGTTTCAGCAGGGATCTTCCAAGTGTGATTTGTCCTGTTCCTACACATTCAATAACAAGATAATCAGTGGATACTGTTCTTCCAAGAATGTTTGTATGCACACCCTCGGCTATTCCCTTAGGAATTATAACAGAGTTATCAGTAAGAGTTATTCCTTCTCCCCCTTCAACGAGTCCCCAAAGTGTCAAAGATTCATAGATACTCTTAGGCATAGGGCAAAATTCAGACATAATATCACAATGTGCATGAAAAGTTTCACCACCAATAACAACTTTAATAGTAGGGTCCCATTTTGAAGGTTCAGAGTTCACTAAAACTTGATCAAGACGATTACGAACATAACTATAATTTTCTTTCAAGTAAGATGCACTTGTCTCAAGAGTGTTTAATCTATTATAAATGCTAATAAAATCTGAATCAAAATTATTAGCTGAACTATGTGATGCAACCAATTTCTTTATGGCATTAAAAGCTTGATCCCCATTGCAATGAAGGAAATCTCCTCCCACTACAGCATCTAAGGCATATCTATAGCGAATCATAAGCCCAAAATAAAAAGTACTAAGGAGCAGGCTTAGAGTCATTTGCGGTTCAGCTTTACGATAAGAATAAAAAATTCTAGACCAAGCATCCTTAAAACTCTCCTCATCCCCTTGTTTAAAAGTAAAGATTAATTCATGAGGTGAAGAAGTAACAGGTTCAGAGCTAGACATGATAACAAATAAACTAAATGCAAGTAACTAATTTTGTGTGTGTTTTTGATATAGAGAACAAGACAGTAAATAAAGTAAAGCTAGCAACTAATTTTTTTGTGTTTTGTTATAATGCAGCAAACAAAGTAGTAAATAAAATAAAGCAAGACAAAAACAAAGTAAAGAGATTGGAAGTGGAGACTCCCCTTGCAGCGTGTCTTGATCTCCCCGGCAACGGCGCCAGAAATTTGGCTGCTGGCGTGCAGTTGACGTGGGAGATAGAAATCTTTGTGGTCTAACTTTTCTTCGGGTCCCCGTCAACGGCGCCAGAAATTTGCTTGATGCGTGTAGTTGACACGTCCGTTGGGAACCCCAAGAGGAAGGTGTGATGCGCACAGTAGCAAGTTTCCCTCAGTAAGAAACCAAGGTTTAATCGAACCAGTAGGAGTCAAGAAGCACGTTGAAGGTTGATGGCGGAGGAGTGCAGTGCGGCGCAACACCAGGGATTCCGGCGCCAACGTGGAACCTGCACAACACAATCACAGAACTTTGCCCCAACGTAACGGCGAGGTTGTCAATCTCACCGGCTTGCTGTAAACAAAGGATTAGATGTATAGTGTGGATGATGATGTTCGTTTGCGAAGAACAGTAAAGAACAATTGCGGTAGATTGTATTTCAGATGTAAAGAATAGGACCGGGGTCCACAGTTCACTAGTGGTGTCTCTCCCATAAGATAGCGGATGTTGGGTGAACAAATTACGGTTGGGCAATTGACAAATAAAGAAGGCATAACAATGCACATACAAATATCATGATGAGTACTATGAGATTTAATCGGGGCATTACGACAAAGTACATAGACCGCCATCCGAGCATGCATCTATGCCTAAAAAGTCCACCTTCGGGTTATCATCCGAACCCCCTCCGGTATTAAGTTGTAAACAACGAGACAATTGCATTAAGTATGGTGCGTAATGTAATCAACACAAATATCCTTAGACAAAGCATCGATGTTTTATCCCTAGTGGCAACGAGCATATCCACAACCTTAGAACTTTACGTCACTGTCCCAGATTTAATGGAGGCATGAACCCACTATCGAGCATAAATACTCCCTCTTGGAGTCACAAGTATCAACTTGGCCAGAGCCTCTACTAGCAACGGAGAGCATGCAAGAACATAAATAACATATATGATAGATTGATAATCAACTTGACATAGTATTCAATATCCATCGGATCCCAACAAACACAACATGTAGGATTACAAATAAACGATCTTGATCATGATAGGCAGCTCACAAGATCGAACATGATAGCACAATGAGGAGAAGACGACCATCTAGCTACTGCTATGGACCCATAGTCCAGGGGTGAACTACTCACACATCGATCCGGAGGCGATCATGGCAATGAAGAGACCTCCGGGAGATGATTCCCCTCTCCGGCAGGGTGCCGGAGGCGATCTCATGAATCCCCCGAGATGGGATTGGCGGCGGCGGTGTCTCTGGAAGGTTTTCCGTATCGTGGCTCTCGGTACTGGGGGTTTCGCGACGGAGGCTTTAAGTAGGCGGAAGGGCAGGTCAGGGGGCCACACGAGGGCCCCACACGCCAGGGCCGCGCGGCCAGGGGCTGGACCGCGCCGCCCTGTTGTGGCGGCGCCTCGTGGCCCCACTTCATCTCTGCCTCGGACTTCTGGAAGCTTCGTGCAAAAATAGGCCCCTGGGCGTTGATTTCGTCCAATTCCGAGAATATTTCCTTACTAGGATTTCTGAAACCAAAAACAGCAGAAAACATCAAGCGGCTCTTCGGCATCTCGTCAATAGGTTAGTGCCGGAAAATGCATAATAATGACATATAATGTGTATAAAACATGTGAGTATCATCATAAAAGTAGCATGGAACATAAGAAATTATAGATACGTTTGGGACGTATCACTGACGCCTAGAGTTGTGAATGAGAAGTGGCCGTTGAAGAATCGTATGCTCTCCCGAAAATGTCGAGAGTCCGCATCAGCGCTAGACCATAACCTCATTAGCTCCGGGATAGGCTCGGGAAAATGTATCGTTCGGACAATGCTTATTCAAGTCAGAGTAATCGATGCACATTTCTAAAAATCTTTTTCGGTACAAAGACGGGATTTGCGACCCAATATATATGGATAACTTCTACTATAAAACCTGCCTCTAGTAATGATAAGGCTAAGGTGGCCGATCTTTCGATGAGACGTTGATAGATCGATTTGTTGGTGAAGTTCGTGCTTGACGATCTAAGTATACGTGCAAAACTCATGCGCCAATGCAATAATCTCTAGGAGTTACTGATCTTGCGGATGCACGATCAGCCTAACCAAAAGGTCTTAATACCTACCTGAAATCGAGAGCAAGTAAGAACTAACAATGCAATCAGAATATTGCGGATAAAGATGAAATCTTTATTGAAAAACGTGGGATTCCGAATGATCGGTCTTGTTCTGGGCGTTTGCCTCAAAAAAGTACACGAGAGTTGCAGCAATGACTAACTTTTAGTCTAATCAAAATCCAAGTCTAAACGTGACGGCTAAAGGGGTACTTAAGGAGGAAAATGAGACGGTTTCGGCCAACCCTAGATGTGCTAGATGTGGTGGCTGAACCGACCTCTAGGAGTCCTTTTCTCCTTCAATACTGAAAAAGTGGCTGAAATAATTCCAGTGAATTTAACATGGACCTGGCCCAAATTAAAGGTGACGCGGCACCATATCATACTTAGGACGAAATTATGAGATATCATCTTGAATATTTTGTCCAAGCTCTTCTTTCTTCATTATGGGGGCTTCAAAGTTATGAAATCTTCACTCGTAGCGTCCTCTTTAATCCTCACATGTTTGCTACCATCTCCATGTATGATCATGCTCCAATGCTTGTCTCTCTCGTCCATGCTAGGTCCATCATTCCTAAGAGTAACAAACACATCTGATTTTGGCAATATTATATTCTCATGTATGTGAGTAATAGTTCCAAGAAACGAAAGTACCTGATAGTTAAGTTCATAAGCTCGAGTGATCGGTCCTTGTATTCGTGTGGCTGTAGGTACAACGGTTGTATCAATAGATGAAATATCCTCATCATGCTCCCCTTCTTGAATTGAAGTCGTCCTCGACGCAATCTCATCTTCCTCACCAAAGTAAGGCTTCAAATCAGCAATGTTAAATGTAGAACTGGTCGTACCAAATTCTGCAGGCAGCTCAAGTTTATATGCATTACAATTTATTTTCGGTAACACCTTAAAAGGACCTGCAGTGCGTGGCATTAACCTTAGACTTGTGCAAACCAGGGAAACGATCTTTGTGAAAATGCAACCAAACAAGATCACCAACATCAAACACAACTTGCTTTCTTCCTCTATCCCTAACAATTTTATACTTAGCATTCATGCGTTCTATATTGTCTTTAGTAGTCTCATGCAATTTTAATATTATTTCAGCACATTGTGTAGCATCCAAATTATTTTGCACCGAAGATGGTAAAGTCAATAAATCAATAGGTGCACGAGGAATATAAAACCATACGCAATTTCGGATGGGCACATCTTAGTGGCAGAATGCAGCGAACGATTGTAAGCAAATTCAATATGAGGTAAACATTCTTCTCACAATTTTAAGTTCTTCAAAACAGCCCGCAACATAGTAGACAATGTTCTATTTACTATTTCAGTTTGTCCACCAGTTTGGGGATGACATGTAGTACTAAAAACAATTTAGTCCCCAACTTAGCCCATAAACATCTCGAAAAGTGGCTAATAAACTTAGTATCATGATCAGAAATAATAGTATTTGACACACCATGTAAACAAACAATTTCACGAAAGAATAAATCAACAACATGTGTAGCATCATCAGTCTTGTGACAAGCAATATGCCATCTTAGAAAATCCATCCACAATAACAAAAATGCTAGCCCTCCCCTTATGTGTACGAGGCAACCTCAAAATGAAATCCATAGAAATATCCTCCCAAGGTACACTAGGAACATGAAGAGGCATATATAAACCATGTGGATTAAGTTGAGACTTAGCTTTTTGACATGTTGTGCAGGGTGCCACGAATCTCTCAACAACTCGACACATGTGCGGCTAAAAGAACTGTGCAACAAGTACATCCTCTGTCTTCTTCACACCAAAATGACTCATCAATTCTCCTCCATGCGTCTCCCGCAACAACAAAAGACGAACGAAACTATCTAGAATGCATAGCTTGTTAGCACTGAATACAAATCCATCATTGAGGGCGAATTTCTTCCACGATCTACCATCTCTACAATTCAGCAACACATCTTTAAAATCAACATCATGCAAATATTGTTCCTTTATAGTTTCTAATCCAAAAATCTTGAAGTCAAGTTGGGATAGCATAGTATAACGACGTGACAAAGCATCAGCAATAACATTATCTTTACCCTTTTTGTGTTTGATAACATAAGGAAAAGATTCAATAAATTCAACCCACTTTGCATGGCGGCGATTCAACTTAGCTTGACTACGAATATGCTTCAAAGATTCATGATCAGAATGTATAACAAATTCTTTAGGCCATAATAATGTTGCCAAGTTTCTAATATCTGAACCAGCGCATATAATTCGTTATCATGGGTAGAATAGTTCACACTAGGACCGCTCAATTTCTCACTAAAATATTTAATAGGTTTGCCCTCTTGTAATAACACACCTTCTAAACCAATTCCACTAGCATCACATTTAAGCAAAGGAGCATGTGTTAACTTATCTTTCAATATCATGAAGGCTTCTTTTTGTGCTTCGCCCCACACAAAGGGCACATCCTTCTTTGTAAGCTCATTCAGCGGCGTAGAAATGGATCCAAAATCTTTCACAAAGCGCATATAAAAACCAGCGAGGCAAAGAAAACTCCTCACTTGTGTGACCGTCTTGGGCTGCGGCCAATTCTCAATTGCCTCAATCTTGGCTGGATCAACTTCAATACCCTGCGATGTAACAACATAGCCAAGAAACGCAACTCGATCGGTGCAAAATATGCACTTCTCAAGATTACCATACAAACGTGCATCACGTAAAGCATTGAAAACATCACGTAAATGATCCAAATCCTCCAAAGATTTGCTATATATGAGAATATCATCAAAGTATACCACCACAAAACGTCCAATAAAAGCACGTAAAACTTCGTTCATCAGCCTCATGAAAGTAGTAGGAGCATTAGTTAAACCAAACGGCATTACTAACCACTCATATAAGCCAAACTTAGTTTTAAACACTATTTTCCATTCATCTCCTAATTGCATACGAATCTGGTGGTACCACTACACAAATAAACTTTAGAGAACATAATAGAACCATTCAACTCATCAAGCATATCATCCATACATGGTGTAGGGTGACGGTATCGAATGGTAATATTATTAATAGCTCTAAAATCAGTACATATGCACAAAGAACCATCTCTCGTAGGTACCAAAATAATATGAACAATACATGGGCTAAGAGACTCACGAATGAAACATTTATCTTGGAGAACCTGAATTTGTCATTGAATCTCTTTAGTCTCTTCAGGATTAGTGCGATATTGCACACGGTTGGGCAGTGAAGCTCCTGGAATCAAGTCAATTTGGTGTTCTATCCCACGAATAGATGGTAATTCAGGTGGAACATCTTGTTGGAACACTTCCATGAATTCCTGCAAAAGGTTAGCAACTGCAAGTGGCAAACAAGGAGGCATATCCTCAAATAAAAACAGAACTTGTTTGCAAATAATTTCATAACATTAAGTATTGTGCACATTAAGTTCAACAATATCAGAGCTAGCAAGCAAACAATGATTCTTCAAACGAATTTCAGTAGCATGATTAGAATTAGATTTAGAAGTATTCTTATGTGGTACAAAATCTGCAGCAACAATCTGATTTTCACTCTTATGTTTCGCCTCATTTTTTACTCTAGTAGCTCTAGCTAGATCATCTTTTAAAATTGCTTCATGAGTCATAGGTCTGAGACCAATTTTCTTGATTAGTTTTACCATTATGAATAGATTATCTATCAAATTGCCAAGGTCTATCAAGTAATAAAGACAAGCTTGCATAGGTACAACATCACAATCAACAAAATCAGAATATGTACTAATAGTAAAATGCACACGTGTAGTTCTTATTACCTTGAGCTTACGAGAGCTCTCAAACTATTGAATGTAGTAAGGATGTGGACGTTGTCGTGTATGTAGAGCAAGCTTCTCCACCATGTCAATGCTAGCCAGGCTATACAACTCCCTCCATCAATGATGATCCGTATAGCGCGATCTTTTAAAACGCCTCTTGTTTGAAACAGATTGTGGCGTTGATCATGCTCAGATATGCTCAATTGCACACTTAACACACGTTGTGCAACTAAGCTCTTGTACTGATTAACAGTTTTAGCTCCCATTACCTCCATCTCTTTTCTAGAATAAGAATTGGCTCCATCACGTGCAGCAATAAGGCCAGTGTATCCTCATCAAAGTCACTTGTAGAATCATATTCGCCATCTTCACGCACCAACATTACACGTTTAGTTCTGCATTCTCTTTCTATGTGACCAAATTCCAAACATTTGCGACATTGAATACCGCGCATCTTTCCCATGGAGGTCATCGAAGACGAACTCCGAGAAGGACCAACAGATGGTGGTGGAGTAGCAGCATGTGGCGCTCTTGATGTAGGCGTGGTGTACTTGGAGGTAGGAGGCGCCGGAGCAGCCTCAAGAGTGGGCGGCGATGATTGTCGTGAAGACCATGATGAAATACGACCTGCAGAAATATTAGCTCTTCTCCATGGTGGTTGACGATCATGCACTTCATGTTCAGCTTTGCAAAGCAAGATGAAATAAACGAGTAATGGGGTTGTACTCCTTATAGTATAAAATATGTTGAATATCTTTATTCAAATCACGAAAGAAACGTGCAAACATAGCTTCATCAAGAATCAAGGGGATTTTCTGACTGTTATTTTGACACTGTGGTATAAATTGTTGAAAAACCGAGCAGAGCTCTTTTACTATGCTAAAAGTTAGACTACAATGCTTGTTTGCTGGAATATTATGCACCTTCACTTAGACAATGTGAGATAATGTGTGGAGTTGATCGAAAAGACATAATAGGAAGCTAGATACTCCATCTTGCAACAACACGATTCAGGTTACTTACTGCAATCTGGACTCCTCCATAGTTTAAGTTATACACCCAAAAAAAAACACAGATGATTGATCAGCAATCCAAGGAAAATATAGGAACAACCAATTTGGAAATTATGTAGCCCATGAAACAAGCAATGGTTGGTGGAGGTAAAGAAAATTAGAAAGTGGTGAGTTTTTCCTTTATTTTTTGATGAGCGTTGTTGTATAGTAGGATGTCTCAGAGAATTTAGTAGGATTTCTCAGAGAATCTAAACACACATAGAAACCAACAAGCTTATAAAACAATGATATCATAAAAAAAATAGCAGAAATTCAATTCGGAACATGGGAGCATATGCTCCTGCCACCGGAAAAAACATTTTACAATGTAAAAAAAAATTGAACAAAAATTTTCGCTCTTACGTATCGACATTCTACGTGTGCACATCAAGTTTTGCCAAAAACCGACATTTTTGTGACTTGTGTGAAAAAGACAAAAAAAAAATTGTCACATACACAACTTTTTTACACCAAAATTTGACTTTTTTTTACAGATGACACTAAAAATGTCGGTTTTACGTAAAGCCACATTGCGAACGATGTATAATTTTGAGATGTACCCATTAAATTTTGTGTCCGAGTTTTTCAACATTTTGAAAATATATTTAAAATAAAATTTTAAAACCGGGAGCATATGTTCCCGGGTGCCAAAACACCCTAGGGTATATTTTAAACATAAGATATTTAATATATAATATAATTAAACCCGTTGCAACGCACGGACACTTTTACTAGTCCTCTACAATACCGCAACGAATCATGCCCGTTTGCAATTCTTGATAATAGTCTTCTACAGAATTTTTACATTATTCTAAACGAGACAATTTTTTAAACAAAACACGTTGATAATGCGGAGGAACAAAGCGAGTATCCATAGAATTTTTTAGATCAATCCAAGTAGTATGAATATTAGCATGATATACTCTACAATGTTCAGACCACCAAATAGAAGCAAAATATGTGAACTCACAAGTAGCAGCACTAACATGCAAATGATCATGATATCGTAAACATGCAAAGTGTTGATATACTTTCAATTCCCAAGTAAGGTATGCATCAAGATGATATCCACCTTCAAATAGCGGAATATTCAATTTAAGTTTTGCAACATGATCGTCATCACGTACCGGTCGTGGAGGTGGACGAGCGTTGCGGTTGTATTGTCGTGGACGACTAGGTGGATGTTGTAGTACCTTCTTGCCGTCAAACTCATTCTCTTCTACGAGCTTGTCCTCCCCTCCATAATCCTCGTATCCTTTATCGAAGGCCGATTCAGGCGCGACTAGTGCAACATCGGCAGTACCCGCAGGTAGATCCACATGAGGAACGCGACGTGCGCGCCGCGCGTTGCCGCGAGGCTGCTGTAACCTAGCCAAGACCTCCTGGAACTTGGCGTCGAGCTTGCTGTTGAAAGCTTCCTCGAGGCCTCCGATCTTCTCCATGGCGTCGGTGAGTTTAGAATCAACGTCACCGAGGCGCGAATCCACGTCGTGTGCACGCCCCACCAAAAGCTGGGTGAAGTGAGCATGCAAGTCCGCACTTGTCATCTTATCCGGGTCAACAACATCCGTCGCGGTTCCTGTCATGATTAGTACTCAAAAGCACAAATGTATATGCCTACAAACTATGAAATATGGTGGATCACGTGCAATTCGTCAAGCAAAATACAAAGCTCTTACAAGTTCTTACAAAATAGGAGGAAGGCGATATGGCAACCAGGTGTCGACACAGAGCACGTGGAGACAACATCTGGAGCTGACGGAAGGCTAATATGGTAGCAAAAACATCAATTGTCAAAACAGCAATGAAATATTGAAAGTATGCTCAACAACGGTACTGTACCGGTCCTAGGCTAGCCGTACTAGAGAGGCGAGCCTAGAACACTAACGAGGTCACTGCGCGACACACAAGCAACAAATAGCGCTGAGATGGCGACCAAGATGTGAAAAATCACTATAATGGCGAGTGTCTCAAACTGATTCCCGAGGTCTAAAAACAGTATAGCATCGGAAAAAAAATTGTCCAAATTTCTGAAAAGTGCTCCGGAAAGGGCGCATGTGCCAAAAAATGTCGCTATAATGGCTAGTGGAGAAAAGTGATCCCCAAGGTCGAAAACTAATGTAGCCAGATTTTATTTTTGGAGGCGGTTCAAGATTTTTTTTTTGCTCTCCTTCAAAATCTTTGCCTGTGACCGAAACTTAACTCACGGATTTTTTTGATTACAGCACGTGCAAAATTAGAAGGAACATCTAATTAGGAAAACAGGAAAACCTAATTCTACCTGGACTCTATCGCGGTAGAGAAATAGCAAGAATCCGTGTCGCGGTAGGAAACATGGTATATGGAAGATGTTTATGACGGTGGCGAAAGTATATGGTGGATGTATATGGTCGTGGAGGAAGTATATGGTGGGTGTGTATGGCAGTGGCGGAAGTATATGGTGGGTGTATATGACAGTGGTGGAAGTATATGGTGGGTACAGATGGCGGTGGTGATCTGGGAGCGGTGCAAGCGTGCGGCGGCGGCGTGACTACTATGACCAGAACTTGAAACTCTAAAGGAACTAGGCGCTAAGACCATCAAGTCGACACGAAGATGCAGACATAAAATCAACTATGCAAAACTGAAAAGACAATGCAAAGGTTCGGGGTGGTTTATGGGACGATATGATCTAAAACTCTAACTGTATTTTTGAATTTTTCGTGGGTTATGGGTATGAATGCAGATGCAATCTACACTAGGAAAACTGTAAAATCACACCGAGCTATCTTAAATCTGATACCACTTGATAAGGCTAAGGTGGTTGATCTTTCGATTAGATGTACGTGGATAGATCAATATGTTGGTGGAGTTCGTACTTGACGATCCGACTACACGTGCAAAGCTCGTGCGCCAATGCAATTGCTAGGACAATCTCCGGGAGTTACTGATCTTGCGGATGCACGATCATCCTGACCAAAAGGTCTTAATTCCTACCTGTAATCGAGAACAAATAAGAACTAATAATGCAATAATAATATTGCGGATAAATATGAAAGCTTTATTGAAAACGGTGGGGATTCCGAATAGTCAGTCTTGTTCTAGGCGTTGGCCTAAAAAAAAGTACATGAGAGTTGCAACAATGGCTAACTTTTACTCTAATCAAAATTCAAGTCTAAACGTGATGGCTAAGGGGGTATTTAAGGAGGAAAAGGAGAGGGTTTCGGCCAACCCTAGATGTGATGGCCGAACCGACCTCTAGGAGTCCTTTTCGACTTCAATACAGACTCTAAAAAGTGGCTGAAGTAATACCTGCGAATTTAACATGGGCCTGGCCCAAAACTAAAGGTGATGCAACACCATATCATACTTAGGAAAAAATTATGAGATATCAACTTGAATATTTCGTCCAAGCTCTTCTTTCTTCATTATCGGGGCTTCAAAGTTCTAAAATCTTCACTCGTAGCGTCCTCTTCAATCCTCACATATTTTCTGCCATATCCATGTATATATGATCAGGCTCCAATGCTTGTCTCTCTTGTCCATTCTAGGTCCATCATTCCTAAGAGTAATAAACACATCTGATTTAGGCAACATCATATTCTCATGTATGTGAGTAATAGTTCCAAGAAATAAAAGTACCTGATTGTTAAGTTGTTTGGCACGAGCTCGAGTGATAGGTCCTTGTATTCGTGTGGCTGTAGGTACAACGATTGTATCAATAGATGGGATGTCCTCATCAAGTAGCTTTGGTAATTCCATTCCTATGGCACGACGCTTCTTATCACCAAAGCCTCGCAAAGCTTGCTTCACCGGTTTTGCACCCTGATTTATGTTGAGTTAGTGCTCGGTGAGTTCCCTTGGTACTTCAGACATGTCAGAAGGTTTCCATTCAAAGATATCCAAGTTAGTTCGCAGGAACTCGATGAGCACATCTTCCTATTTGGGGTCGAGGCCTGTGCCGACGGAGACTTGCTTGGAGGCGTCACCTTGCTTGAGGTCAACCTTTTTGGTCCCTATTGCGGCCTTGAACGTGGTTTTTTGGTCGGAGATCTTCTTCTTGGTGGTGTCCATCTCAGCCGGATCCACCGCGGTTATGCAACCTTGCAGCTCCTCTCCGGAGATAACTGACTATGCGAAGGCGACTTCACCCTCCTCGCATGTTTGAGCCTTCTTGAAGTCTCTGGATACGGCGATCATATCGTTAGGACCCGGAATCTTGAGCTTGTTGTAGATGTAGCACGGCCTTACGTTGGAACTTGTGGTATGTTGGCCTGCCGAAGATCACGTGGTAGGAGCTTTTGAAGGGCACAACTTCAAATGTGATCATCTAATCAGAGTAATTGTTGACATCACCGAAGGCCACATGAAGTTTGATTCTACCAAAGGAGTTTTCTTTTTTACTCGGAACCACACAATGGAACTCCGTGCTGCTGTGCTTAAGCTGTTCCTTGGTAAGGTTCATCTTCTCCAGAGTTTCCAGGTACATGATGTTCAAGCTAGCTCCGCCGTCCATGAGGCACTTGGAGAAGTCATACCCGTATATGCGGGGACTAACAACCAAAGCGTAGCACTTTTGGGATTACATCTGGATGATCAGCTCTATCAAATGTGCAAGGTTTTTCGGACCACTTGATGTATTGCAGTACCGTCAGAACCGTGGCATGCAAAGTCGTAGGGCGGATTTCTTTGCCCGCACAGTGGGAGTACCGAGGAGAGTATGATATGCACCAGAGATTTTCTTGTAGGATAACGTAGCATAGAAAACAAAAATTTTCCTACCGCGAGAACGCAATCCAAGCCAAGATGCAATCTAGAAGATGGGAGCAACGAGGGGATGAACGAGACTAACCCTTGAAGATTTCCAAAGCCTACAAGAGGAGGCTCTCGTTGCTGCGGTAGACGATCACTTGCCGCTTTCAAAAGCGCGTAGAAGATCTTGACGGTGCCACAATCGGGCAGCACCTCCGTACTCGGTCACACGTTCGGTGTTGATGACGACGTCCTTCTCCCCGTTCCAGCGGGCAGCGGAAGTAGTAGATCCTCCTCGGAATCCCGGCAGCACGACGGCGTGGTGGCGGTGGTGGTGGAGATCTCCGGCGGAGCTTCGCTAAGCATATGCGGGAGATATGGTGGAGGAGGGGCGCTAGGGTTTGGGAGAGAGGGTCTAGGGCGCCGGCCACTTGGGGGCTGCGGCCTAGGAGGGCTTGGTGTGCCCGGCCAACCCCTCTCCTCCCCTCTTTATATAGGTGGAAGCCCCAAGGTTTAGGTCAAAGTGTCCGAATAAGACCCCAACAAAAAAAACTTCCATGTGACCAAACCTAGGGGGAGTGGGACTCCCCCCTTTCCTTGGTGGGGTGGCCGGCCACCATTGTGGGGAGTCCACTTGGGACTCCTCCTCCCTTAGGTTGGCCGGCCAAGGTGGGTGGAGTGCCTCTGGGACTCCACCTTCCATCCTTATTTCTTCCGGACTCTTCTAGAACCTTCCAGAGAAAATACCGGATCATTTTCAAATCTAGAACTTCCTATATATGAATCTTATTCTCCGGACCATTCCGGAACTCCTCGTGATGTCCTGGATCCCATCCGAGACTCCGAACAAAACTTCGAACTCCATTCCATATTCCATATCTACTTAAACGACATCAAACCTTAAGTGTGTCACCCTACGGTTTGTGAACTATGTAGACATGGTTGAGACTTCTCTCCGACCAATAACCAATAGCGGGATCTGGAGATCCATAATGGCTCCCACATATTCAACGATGACTTAGTGATCGAATGAACCTATTCACATACGATACCAATTCCCTTTGTCACACGATATTTTACTTGTCCGAGGTTTGATCATCGGTATCACTCTATACCTTGTTCAACCTCGTCTCCTGACAAGTACTCTTTACTCGTACCGTGGTATGTGGTCTCTTATGAACTTATTCATATGCTTGCAAGACATTAGACGACATTCCACCGAGAGGGCCCTGAGTATATCTATCCATCATCGGGATGGACAAATCCCACTGTTGATCCATATGCCTCAACTCATACTTTCCGGATACTTAATCCCACCTTTATAACCACCCATTTACGCAGTGGCGTTTGATGTAATCAAAGTACCTTTCCGGTATAAGTGATTTACATGATCTCATGGTCGAAAGGACTAGGTAACTATGTATCGAAAGCTTATAGCAAATAACTTAATGACGTGATCTTATGCTATGCTTTAATTGGGTGTGTCCATTACATCATTCATATAATGACATAATCTTGTTATTAATAACATCCAATGTTCATGATCACGAAACCATGATCATCTATTAATCAACAAGCTAGTTATACAAGAGGCTTACTAGGGACTCTTTGTTGTTCACATAACACACATGTATCAATTTTTCGGTTAATACAATTATAGCATGGTATGTAAACATTATCATAAACACAAAGATATATTATAATAACCATTTTATTATTGCCTCTTGGGCATATCTCCAACGATCTCCCGCTTGCACTAGAGTCAATAATCTAGTTTACATTTGTAAAGATATAACACCTTGGCCTTCCGGTGCTTTATCATGTTTTGCTCACGGGAGAAGTTTTAGTCAACGGATCTGACATGATCAGAAACGTATGTATTTTGCAATTCATTTGCGTCTCAACGCATCACTCGTTTTCCAAATGAGTCGGCATTAAATATGTTTGGTCTTCTGGTGGAACCTCAATTCCGCGGTCTGAAATATGTCACTAATATTGTCATACACAATATAGCTTCAAAGTTCTGACACTATCGGAACTACACCAAGTTCAGAAAGAACTTCTTGACTTAACATCCTCAATCATTGTCAAAACAATGACATATACTGCCTTCTTTTGTAGAATCCGTCACAATATTTTAGAACTCTTCTAAATCTAGTATTGTGCTACCTTTTAATCAACACTTTAGCCTAATTTAGATTTGAAATTAATTTTATATGTGACCAAACAAATATCGGTGCAACACCTTACATAAATTTGTTTGTCATTACCCCATACAAAACTATATATATATCCTTGGTTCTTCTAAAGCACACAGGGATATTCTTACTGTTTGTCCATTGATCATCACATGTATCATTCTGGTATATGCTCCTAACTTTTTAGAACACAGGACATCTGATTGTGTACATATTATTCGTGATCTATAATCACTCATGTGTTTTTACTCATTGAGTGTCAGATATACTCAAGTCTGGTTAAAACTTCACATGATAAGAACATTTTCTCAATATTTCTATATTGAGCTACTTCAATATCCATTCTATGTACTTTGACTTAAACTTATTATGTGTTTCAATCTATCTTCATAGATCTTGACACTAAATTTGTTTCAGTCCATATCCTTTCATTGAAGTTAATTTCTCAATGAAACCTTTTAATCAAGTATATAATTACATCATTTATAATCAACTATATGTCATATACATAAAGTATTATAAATATGTCTTAGCGCTCCCACTTAATTTCTTGCAAATGCAAGCCTCTTCATCGTCTCTGATGAAATCATAACTCTTTGATCATTTCATCCAGTGAAGATTCCAACTCCGTGATACTCACTTCATCAATTTGAAGTTCGTATACTTATCTAGTATTCCACGGACTAGCAAAACTCTTTTAATACACACTTCTGTTAAGTAATGTATTTTGCCATCCTACTAGCATATCTCATAAAAGAAATATGTAGCGATTACTAGAATAATCCATATAGACTTTAAGCATTGCTACAGAAGATCTAATCTTATCGTAGTCAACTCTTTGAACTTTGTCGTAAACTATTTTCCGACAAGTCGAGCTTCTTCAAGGATATTCCATCCAAGTCCATCAATTTTATAGATCCATTTACTTTCAAAAAGTATTCATCTATCTTGGATTTCATGTCGTATAGCCATTTTAACGGAGTCAGGGCCCATCATAATTTCTTTGTATGTAGTTGGTTTATCATTGTTCAAAAACAATCATTTGTTCACAAATCATTTATTTGATCACAAAGTAAACCATACCTACAAGGTTCAATAAGTACTTCGATCTCCATGACTATAACATTTTATAGACATGAGAGCCATGATCGTCGTGGCCGCTTCCGGAACCAATTCCGATGCTGCGCTACTCTGATCATTATGCTCAGGTTCATAAACCTTATCGAGTTCTATTGTCCTCCCACTCAAATACTTCTCTAGAAACAATTTCTTGGAAATAAGAAAGAAACATCGACAAAACCTTTTTGTCTTTGTTTCCATGGTGGAAGAATTCCCAATTAATTCTTTGGGATAACCAACAAAGACATTCATCCGATTTTGGTTGTAAACTTATTTACCTTATGCTATGTATACCAAAATTTAAGAAATGACTATTAGGTTTCATACCCATGCCATAACTCGTATGGTGTCATTTCAACGGATCATGATGATGCTCTATTCAGTGTAAAAGCGGTAGTCTCTAAAGCATAATCCACAAAATTATAATGGCATCAATATTTTATCTCATCATTGATCCAACAAGATTTGGATACATCTCTTGGATACTCCATCATCACTATGATACTCCAAGAAACGTGAGTTGTAGAACAACTTCATAACTCTTTTAGATGTTCACTAAAACTCGTAATTCAAATATTTCCATTATGAACCAATCATAGATATTTGACTTTTTCTATTACGATGATTTCCACCTCATGCTGAAATTTATTTGAATCCATTCAAATGTTTCAAACTTCTTCCTTATCGAATATATACATATATACTCAATTCATTGTTCGAAGTTTTCATGAAGTAGAAGAATCTCCCGCATACAACTATGCCCAGTGAATCACATACATCATCATGTATTTTTCCACTAAGTTAGTTGCCCGTTCAACTCTTGGCCTATGATCGTTATTTTTAGTCTTTCTCTTTAGAAAAGATTTGCAAGCGCCAAACGATTCAAAAATCAAATGACTCCAAAAATCCATTTGCATGGAGTTCCTTCATGCGTTCCTCTCTAACATGACCTAAATGGCGGTTCCACAAATAAGTGGAATTCAAATCATTTGCCTTATGGCATTTTAGCGTCAATGTTTATGTATGTGTGTTTTCACCATTAAGATTTATAATAACTTATCCATCGTACATGGAGTAATGTCATAATTTGAACAACTCATTGTTTTCATTTGACCAGAGCAAAATAACAATTATTAAGTTCTTTATTATAAATTCTAAGGGCTAGATAGAATGCCAACGACGAACATAATAACACTTTATTTTTGTTCCAGAAGTGCATTCCTATCATATTCCTTATCAGTCTCTTAGGCCATTGTATTCTTGTATTGCGTTGTTTTGTATGACACTTCATACCAACCAATATGGTACAAATACCCAAGAATTTCATTGTGTGACCAAATGAGGAATACATCCATAACATGTATATCATTTATATACACCTGAGCTAGACTTTCTAGTCTTTTCTTTCTTTCTGCCAAAATATCTTTTGTAGTTTCTCTTTTAGCTTTCCTCATTATTCAGAAAACATTTCACCTTCAATAACTTCTAGGTTTGTTGGTTAAATACCAATAACCTTGAGGTCCTTACTTTGAAGTTGATCATCATATGACAAGTGTTTCAGATTTCACTATTAGTAACTTTTTAATATGATGAACAATTTCACTCATAATTTTATCTATCATATCATGACGACTTTCTGAGACCATGTCTGTACATGCTAAGCTCGTAAAGTTTAACCTCAGTATTCGCATGTACAAATCTGGCTTGCACCCGTTGTATGCACACGTAGCATCTATAACACCCGATCATCACGTGATGCTTCGAAACGACGAGTCTTAGCAACGGTGCATACTAAGGACGATCACTTCATGGATATGCGAATATTGTTAGTGCCCCAATAGTTGGAGGATTGGGACGCCTTGCGTCTTCAACCTTCGTACATTCCCATAAAACTTATGAGTTTATGTAGTCTCACCAAATTATATTCTATCATCTTGCAATAAGGTCTTTAGATATCATATATATCTCATACCTTGATTATTTCTGAAAACTAAATTTTCAGCTCCTTACTTTTCAAACAGATTTGAACTTCAAGTTTCACGGAGACAAGATAACTTTAGGTACTAATTGAAACCATAGCTCTCCGAATCAACAATGTGAGGTTTACTAAAAGTTTGCAATAGGACTTAATCATTTCTTGATTCTTTAACAATACGGTACCAATCCGTAAAGTTTCTTGTCAGATTTTAACAGTATTTCTTATCTCAATTGCAAGGCTAGCGCATGGTAGACAACGGATGCCAATACTACAAAATTAATTCAAAATACTACTCAGACTATGTTCATGATAATTAGTTCATGTTTTAATCTAATTACTAATGAACTCCCACTTAATACAACATCCCTCATAGTTGTTAAGTGGTACACGATCCAAATCCACTACATCAAAACCGATCATCACGTGAGATGATGTAGCTTCAATGGTGAACATCAACATGTTGATCATATCATCCATATGACTCGTGTTCAACCTTTCGGTTTCCGTTGTCCCGAGGCCATGTCCGTACATGCTAGGCTCGTCAAGCAAACCCAAGTATTCCGCGTGTGCAACATGGCTTACACCCGTTGTATGTGAACGTTGAGTCTATCACATCCGATCATCACGAGATGCTTCGAAACGACGAACTATATCAACGGTGCATACGAGGGGAGAACACTTTATTATCTTGATATTAATGTGAGGGATCATCTTATAATGCTACCGTCGCGTTCTAAGCAAAATAAGATGCATAAAGGATTAACATCACATGCAATTCATATGTGATATGATATGGCCCTTTAGTCTTTGCGCCTTCGATCTTCATCTCCAAAGCACGGACATGATCTCCATCATCAAGGGCATGATCTCTATCATCATCGGCGTAGCGTCAAGGTCCATGGCGCCGTCTTCATGGTTGTTCACCTCATGTAGCAACTATTACAACTACTTTGAAATACTACTCAACATGAAATTTAAAGACAACCATAAGGCTCCTGCCGGTTGCCACAATACAATAATGATCATCTCATACATATTCATCATCACATCATGGCCATATCACATCACCAAACCCTGCAAAAACAAGTTAGACGTCTCTAATTTGGTTTGCATATTTTACGTGGTTTAGGGTTTTCGAGTGAGATCTAATCTACCTACGAACATGAACCACAACGGTGATACTAGTGTTGTCAATAGAAGAGTAAATTGAATCTTCACTATAGTAGGAGAGACGAGACACCCGCAAAGCCACTTATGCAATACAAGTTGCATGTCGAGCATGGAGCAAATCTCATGAACGCGGTCATGTAAAGTTAGCCCGAGCCGCTTCATCCCACTATGCCACAAAGATGCAAAGTACTCAAACTAAAGACAACATAAGCATCAACGCCCACAAAACAATTGTGTTCTACTCGTGCAACCATCTATGCATAGACACGGCTCTGATACCACTGTAGGATAACGTAGCATAGAAAACAAAAAATTTCCTACCGCGAGAACGCAATCCAAGCCAAGATGCAATCTAGAAGATGGGAGCAACGAGGGGATGAACGAGACTAACCCTTGAAGATTTCCAAAGCCTACAAGAGGAGGCTCTCGTTGCTGCGGTAGACGATCACTTGCCGCTTTCAAAAGCGCGTAGAAGATCTTGACGGTGCCACAATCGGGCAGCACCTCCGTACTCGGTCACACGTTCGGTGTTGATGACGACGTCCTTCTCCCCGTTCCAGCGGGCAGCGGAAGTAGTAGATCCTCCTCGGAATCCCGGCAGCACGACGGCGTGGTGGCGGTGGTGGTGGAGATCTCCGGCGGAGCTTCGCTAAGCATATGCGGGAGATATGGTGGAGGAGGGGCGCTAGGGTTTGGGAGAGAGGGTCTAGGGCGCCGGCCACTTGGGGGCTGCGGCCTAGGAGGGCTTGGTGTGTCCGGCCAGCCCCTCTCCTCCCCTCTTTATATAGGTGGAAGCCCCAAGGTTTAGGTCAAAGTGTCCGAATAAGACCCCAACAAAAAAAACTTCCATGTGACCAAACCTAGGGGGAGTGGGACTCCCCCCTTTCCTTGGTGGGGTGGCCGGCCACCATGGTGGGGAGTCCACTTGGGACTCCTCCTCCCTTAGGTTGGCCGGCCAAGGTGGGTGGAGTGCCTCTGGGACTCCACCTTCCATCCTTATTTCTTCCGGACTCTTCTAGAACCTTCTAGAACCTTCCAGAGAAAATACCGGATCATTTTCAAATCTAGAAAATGACTTCCTATATATGAATCTTATTCTCCGGACCATTCCGGAACTCCTCGTGATGTCCTGGATCCCATCCGAGACTCCGAACAAAACTTCGAACTCCATTCCATATTCCATATCTACTTAAACGACATCAAACCTTAAGTGTGTCACCCTACGGTTCGTGAACTATGTAGACATGGTTGAGACTTCTCTCCGACCAATAACCAATAGCGGGATCTGGAGATCCATAATGGCTCCCACATATTCAACGATGACTTAGTGATCGAATGAACCTATTCACATACGATACCAATTCCCTTTGTCACACGATATTTTACTTGTCCGAGGTTTGATCATCGGTATCACTCTATACCTTGTTCAACCTCGTCTCCGACAAGTACTCTTTACTCGTACCGTGGTATGTGGTCTCTTATGAACTTATTCATATGCTTGGAAGACATTAGACGACATTCCACCGAGAGGGCCCGGAGTATATCTATCCGTCATCGGGATGGACAAATCCCACTTGTTGATCCATATGCCTCAACTCATACTTTCCGGATACTTAATCCCACCTTTATAACCACCCATTTACGCAGTGGCGTTTGATGTAATCAAAGTACCTTTCCGGTATAAGTGATTTACATGGTCTCATGGTCGAAAGGACTAGGTAACTATGTATCGAAAGCTTATAGCAAATAACTTAATGACGTGATCTTATGCTACGCTTTAATTGGGTGTGTCCATTACATCATTCATATAATGACATAATCTTGTTATTAATAACATCCAATGTTCATGATCACGAAACCATGATCATCTATTAATCAACAAGCTAGTTATACAAGAGGCTTACTAGGGACTCTTTGTTGTTCACATAACACACATGTATCAATGTTTCGGTTAATACAATTATAGCATGGTATGTAAACATTATCATAAACACAAAGATATATTGTAATAACCATTTTATTATTGCCTCTTGGGCATATCTCCAATATTTCTTTCCGAAATGATTGGAGGTGTTGGTTGTGGTACCATCCTTGGGTTCCGGCGAAGCTCTGTCTTCGTCCATGTCCTCAGTGCCTTCCTCGTTTTTCTCCTTGCCTTTGCATCCTTTGCCACGAGGCCGATGTTTTCGCGCACACTTATATCCTACCTCTGGATCTGACTTGAGGTCGTTGACCCATTTGCATTGGCGGTTGGTATGTGTGGACTTGCCCGTTGCAGGGTCAAAGTCAGCCAAGCACGGCATATCTCTGTATTCTTCATATGTTTGGGGAGCGCGGGTTCCGGCAGACATGATCTCGTCAGCACGCTCTGGCCCCTGCCGGCTCCTCCGCCATGTAACGACCTCACCTTTTAAGGTGCCGATCTCTGTGTGTATCCGTGCTAGTCCCTAGATCAATCACTAGCACACACTGTACAAGATGTATATTACATCGTATGATTCAGAATTTACATATATGATTACATATTTCATAGCACAAGGCTAGCATATCATCGGAGTTCTACAACGAACAAACTTAGACAGCATGGAGTCCTTCGTCTTCATGTGCCACATGCGAGCATGTTGAGGATAGACTCGTAACTCTAATCATCGTAACTCACTCGTCTATAAAAATATCTGCAACAGGTAAAGTTACAGCCAAAAATATTTGGTCAATACTTTGAATGTATTGGCAAGATGACACTTTGGTGGACACAAGTGGCAACCTAACACATACATGATTGTTTGGCTTGGTAGACCTTGGATAATTTGCGTAAAGCAATATTTTATCCTACTTTTTAAAATTATTTTCATCCTCTTGAAAAAAAATACCAAGGACACACTGGATCGCCCAGCTGCTCCTAATAAAATCTAAGACACATTGGGTTGTCCAAGTGCCTATTAGGACTAACTAATTATTCCATCGTGCACTAATCGCTACGGGTCGTCTGGCTCTGGATACACGGTGAACTTAGCTTCGTATGCTCCTAGCCCATTGTTGTACCCATCAAGTTTTATTCAGAAATTGGGATGAGGAGACTTTCAAACAGGACCCTTGTCAGTTCGCTCAAATTGTCCGTAACCGGGGACACGGCTAAGTACTTAGTTTTTAACACTCTGCAGAGGTTGTACAATTTACCCACATGACCTAGTCTGTTCTTCTTCCATGATGCACATTTTTCTCAAATGGACAGATGTCGACTAGGACGAGACTTTTCAGAAGTGATCACCCAAACCTTTCTCTACGGATCTGTACGAACCTACATTCACCTACATCATCTGTCACGTAGGGCCCAGGTTCTCACAACATACTCCGTCAAGTCAGAGCTCATATAGCATGTGGTTGTAGGGTAAGCTAATGAGCAAGGTTGTCTACAATCTCTTTAATCCTGGGTGACTTTCCGCAAATGTGCACTCACACCAGGGTATCGCCGTTGATAGGGCCCCCTGATGCAGCCACCTGCTCCAAAGCTCCACCATTCACCCAGGTAGTTCATTAAACTTAGTTGTTTTTCCTTAACCACTAGCAAAACATTTTCATAGCATAGCAAGCATTCTACTAAGTTTAATGGCAACAAAAGATACAAGTCAAGAACAAGTACCTATTCTACTAGGTGTGAACAACAAAGCATATAATCGTACACATGCATACTACAAAAATAACTACATGCATAGATAAAACTGGTATTTTTATGATTGGTGTGTCACTTGCCTTTCTGGTAGTTGAAGAGTGTTCTCTTTTCTTTCAACAAAACACGTCGCTCTCCGTACGAACTATAAGATAAAAAATAATACAAAATAAACACACAATTCATAGCAACATAATCAAACAAGACAAAAGTCGGAAATCGTTCTATGGTACTATGATGTGGCATGAGGTTTGGCTTGCAAGATATGGTTTGATAGATTGAAAGGATCACATAGTTAGAAAGAAATATGTCAATATATATTGGAAATATTGATATGCTACACTAATATGTGGAATGATCCATGCGAATATAATCACATAAGTCTCAAATGGTGCAACCACAATACTATTAAATAGAGCGTGAGAACACTTACAAATAGTACAAGTTACACATAGGATTGGGTATGAACTAAAGATATAAGAAATTACTCAAATAACTCATCTGTTATTTGACTAGTTCAATAAATTCAATAGGAGTGAATGGGAATGATTTTGGATAGACATGAATGGTATTGAGAATGTAATTCAAAGATCCTAATAAATATCAAGGCTAAAGACATTTGCTATGGTGTAGAGTATCTCAACACACAAGTAGCAAACCAGAAAACCTAAAGATAAAATATATCACGACTTACCCAAATGACTCAATTGGAAATTTGGATAATGTGATCTAGGTCAAAATTATTTGAAGAGAATGAGTCTTGAAATATGATGGAAATATCTAAATGGTTTTGATATATGTGTATATGACCATAAGGATCCATTTTTTAGAAGGAACCATGTCCAAGATAAATAGGGAATTACAACTATAATGAACATAATCAAATATCACTTGAAAATGTTTTATGAATCTCGAGGTATGGCTAGAATATGGCTCAAATATCAAATTTTCGCTTCAAATTTCGTAAATTTGATAATTGGAAAGATTGGTATCACTGGATAGAAAATTTAATCACAAACTCCGCGTCAGAAGAATCACCTAAAACGGAGCTCTAGATCGAAAGATATGAAATTTCAAAGTTAAGCTTCAGCTAGCATACACGAACGGATCGATCGGTCAAGAATTGGTCGCATGCTTCAGTTAAGTGGACTATTTTCAGCCACTGGATCTAGATCGTGCGGTTCATGAGAGAGAGAAGATAAATTAGGAGCACTCACGTACGTAGATGGATAGATTGCAGGAACAGCTTCGTGCGATCACAGCGGCTCGGGAAAATCGAAGAAGTCGCTGTCCGTTGGTTCTCGATCCTCTGGAAGGCGTCGGAGTCGTGCAACACGTCAAGGCTAAGATGAGGGCTTCTCAGCAAGTCCCGGCGAAGGTCCTGCTGGCGAGGGTGAGATGGAGTAGCGACGGACGTTGTCACGGGCGTAGTTCAGCTCTAGAAACGTAGAATTTTCGTATCAAGAAGGTGTTCCCGGATACCAGAAAACGAATGGAAATTTTTTTTTTTTGAAACGAGGCAAAAGCTTTGCCTTTCATAGATATAGGAGAAAAGAGTTGACCCGTTTATGAGGAAAACTGGCTGAAAAACCGTTACAACACGACACCACACGCCAGCCCCGAGGCTGCGCTCCACACGGGTCGACGACCAATCAGGCCGACACCACACCTCAACGCAACAGGCGGAGGCGAAAAGACCGGAGTCACCGCTCTAACTACCACACCGACCCCGAGGCCGCGTCCCACCTGGCCGAAGACGAACCCGCCTCCACCGAACCGCCAAAACACTCCACAAACCCCTCTGACCAGTGGACGTCCAAAGCGAGGCCCCAAGAGGCAAAGCGACACAAGAGCGCCGCCCTCGCCCGATCCCGTGAGGAATCTAGGGTTTCCCCCGGAGAGCCCGGGCGGAGATCAAGAGACACTCGCTTCGACGACGCCTTCAAGAAGGAAGCGGCGCCCACGGGCGTCACCGTCGTCAGTCCTGGCCGACCGCCAAGACAAAGCTTTCGCCCAGCGAAGAGTCCCAAGAAACTCGCGCCCGCCCAAAAGAGGACCAGCACAGACCACCACCTGCATCCGCCGGATCGCAACCCTGGAGCAACGCGCCTGCAGCCAACGGAGCATCGCCGAAGAACACCGTGGGCGCCGCCGGAACGCCACATAGAGGGGACGCCGACCAACACCAACACGGGGCCCGAAGACGAACGCCGAAGCCCGCAGACAAGAACTCCCAGATCCGACCGCCACGCCGCCCACGCGGCCACCGCAGCCGCCACACCGCCGAGGAAACCGAGGCCGCCGTCCCGTCGCGCCCCTCACCGAGCTCCTCCTCCCAGGGACATGCCGCGCCCGCCCTGGCCACCACACGCCGGCGACGGCACTCCACCACCGCGCCGCACGGCCCCAGCACACAAACCACGCCACCATCGCAGACCTCTCACAGCAACCTCGTGGCCAACCCGAAGCCGCCGCCGCGCAGCCCTCCCGGCCCAGGGCCCTCGCCGCTGCCCGAGGGCACCGCCCCAGCACTCCACCACCGAGCTGTTGCAGCAAGCCGTAGCACCTCCACGACCAGGGGCCCTGCGCCGGCCAGCCACCGCGCCGCCATGGCCAGCCCGGCCCAGATCTGGCCCGGCCACCCACGACCGCCGGAGCTCCACGCGCCGCCAGCGGCTAGAAGAGCCACCGCGCCCGCCTAGCAGCCACGCCCGCAGCAAAAGGTGGCGGCGGTCGTCGGCTCCGCCATCGGAGCCCAGCTCTCGCCGGCCGACACTCTTTCCTCCAAGATCCGCCACAAAGGAACCAGAGAGGCAGGAGGACGCCAAGAACGGAACCCTCGCTGCTCGCAGAGATCAGATCCGCACCGCCATCGCCTGAAATCCGCAGGCCGGCGAAGCCAGCCGCCGCATCCAGGGTGCCGACGCCGGCAGGATCCAAACCCCACCTCCCAGCCGCCATCATGGAGGTCCCGGGTCGCCGCCGCCAAAGACAGAGGCGCCTCCCCTGCTGTCCGTCCACGCCCTAGCGACGGCCGCCGCCACGCGCAACCGAGGAGGACGCCGTGGCACCCGGTAGCGTCACGCCTCCGCCAAGGACACCGGCCCGCGCCGGCCCCCTCGACTCGGGAGGACAAACGATCCTCGCCGCCGCCGGCCAGCCAGGCTGAGCCCGGCCGAGATCAACGGCGACGGCGAGGGGAGGGAGCGGAGAGGGACGGCCGAGGGGCTAGGTTTAGGGTTTCCCCTCCCGCCGCCACACGGCGGCGAATGGAAAAAAATAATAGGGAATTGGGACTGCTTGTACCTACGGTGGTCGGTGATAGCGTCATGGCTGCCGGCGAGCGGAGGGAACGACAGCTGCACGTCAATGATGACGAGAGATGCACCACCATGTCCTGGATATAGGCGACGGTGAGTGGAGTTCCAGAATAAATGGAATAGAGCTAAAGCTCAACGTACACGACGTACCAGTCCGATGAATTCCGATAACATCGCGGCCAACAATGACAAAATCATGGCTGACCATGTCCTGGAGGTAGACCTCGACGAGGGTCGTCTTCTGGTGCAAGGATTCGATGAGATGATCACCGAGGACGGCGTAATCTAGCGATGAACTCGAGTTTGTAGCTTTTAATGGCATGGTCGGTGTAAGTTTTACAAAGCATCTCTCAGAAAAGTTTGAGAATAAAAGTGAAGTAGGAATCAAAGGGACACACGGTGGACATCATGGTTCGTATTAATATCACCCGAGAAGGCAGATCGAGCGATGCATGCCGATGGATGGCATTCGGTGCACCGGTTATGCTGGGGAGATTAAGACAATAAAAGGGACAGATAATTTCCTGAACGGATTCCTCATCAAATATTGAGTAATTTTCGTGTTGAAGTCTAGGAGAAACGGTCATGCAATTGATGAGAAATTGGAGAGAGGAAGGTGCAGCTATGGCTGTACGTTTCGTTTAGCTGTACGTGAGCTTGAGGATGAAGATGAGCGACACGCTCTGCTCATTCTAGTGGGTTGGCCTGATGGGCCGTTTGGTTGGCTCAGCCTGTTTTTCTTATTCCCTTTCTTTTCTATTTTTTTATATATTTAGGATATTCATTCCCAAATTGAACCAAATAAAATTAAGAAAAAATATAAATTAAAAATAGGTATATTTTTATTCATTAACACCTTTTAGTCGAGAACCAATATATAAAGTATTGCACATTGGCCATATATGCCTACTATGCAATAGTTTTCAAAATAGGGTTTACGGTTTTTGTTTTCTCAAATAAATTCATTTATAATTTCAAAACCTCAAAATAGAAATAGTTTTTATTTAAAATATTTTGGAATCAAAGGTTAATGAAAACTCCATTTTGGGACAATACTTTTAATTACCATTCAAAAGTTTTAATTCCTTGTGAATTTTTAAATCAAGACACACAAACAAGCTTAAATTTTATTTTTATTTTACATTCCAAAATTTGGAAAATATTGGGATGTGACACACCATGGTTGCGGCCTCGTCCACCGCCTTGACCTCTCTGGAACATCATGGCGACCATGCCGGATCCGCCACTCATCTGGTCATCAGGGGTTCTTCTGCTTGTTATTGCCCTTGTTGTTTTTCTTCTGCTGGTGCAGGGCTAGAGCTGTGGCCTGTAAGTCTCCGCTTGCATCATCATCCGCAGTTGTGTGGATGTTGTCGATGGAGATCATATCATTAAGGTTTAGCCTTCACGCGTTGTATACATCAACATTCAATACTACTTATGTCGGATCAAGCTTCCCCTATGCAGTCCTCCTATGAAGGCCAACTTAGTCGTTGTGTCATCAACGTTCTCGCACGAGTTTCTAGTCTCTAGCCACCGAGAAAGATATTATCGGGAAGTTTCCTACTTCTTCTGTATGCACGCCTGCAAGTTGCTGGTCGTGTGGGCTCTCTTGTAGTTGCCATTGAAGTGTACCTCAAAGGCTATCTTCAGGTCGAACCAACAAAAGATGGAGTTCTCCGGGAGGTTGTTAAGCCATACCTGGCCGGGCCAACAATGTACAACAGGATCATGCGGCAAGCGATATTGGAATTTCCTCCTGCAAAATCGACGGCATTGTAATAGTCATCGATCCAGGTGTCGGGCCTCTCCTTTCCATCATAATGCTTCAAGTTTCCGGGTAGCTTGAGGCTTAGGTCTTTTGTCGTTTTCTCCTCGTTGATCCTCTTCCCAAAGCACTTGGGACTAGTGTAGCCAACTTGGTAATCTTTCAGGCGTTCCCGAGCGTCTCGTCTGCCATCAGGGGTGTTCGAGAGAGATTTTGATATTCTGCCTCCGCCTCCGCCTCCCTTACTTGGTGGCGATGACGGAGAGCCGTGCGGGGGCTTGTGATGCCTCTTGCTTCCGCCATCAAATTCTCCTCGTCCCTCTTGGTGGTGATGGCTCTGGCTGCAGTGGCTTCCAACGCCATCTTGGCGGCTGCCTCCTTCACGTCGGGAGCGCATGCCTTCAGCTTTGCGATCGTCATTCCGACTTCTCCTAGGCCCAACATTGTCGCGGATGTTAATTCTGCTAGGCCCGTGGGATCTGACGTTTCCGGCTAGACTACCTGGGCGAGGGCACGGTGGCGCATAGCGATGCTTTGGTGGCGAGGTGTTACGGTACTTGTCCTTTCCAGTGAACATTGGATCCTTCCCCTTAGCTTTATCCTTAATAGTATCCGAAGATATGGGAATCGATTTGGGTGTTCCTTGGTCTTTCTCTGGCGTTCCCTTGAGCCGGTGCGAGATTGGTCGTCATGGTGCCCATATTGTCTTCCGGCGGGCTGATTTTGCACCGTGGACACACATGCCTCTGGGTTGGAAGCTAGTCTGCGCAAAGTATCCTCTTTGCTCTGTTGCTTCATGGCAGTGCCAAAGATTGTCCTGAGATACTCAAGGTCGATCCTGTCATCATTGTTGGCCAGGAGCTCCGCCAATTTTTTCCATGTTATCCTTTGGGGTTGCCAGGGGTTTGCGGTGTGCTGCTCCGTCGAAGTTGATGTTGTGAGGGGGATATCATCCCTCTGCCTCGTCATCTTTTGCTTTTCTTCCTCTTGGGTGTGCTTGATTTGCGTCTCCCATTGGGCTTTGAGATCTATCGCTTTTTGAAGGGATTCATGTCTATTGCGCTGATGCGCGCGGGCTTGCTCGTACTCTTTGATCGTAGCAACTTTGTCCTTCAGGATGGATGCATTGACTTTGACCAAGTTATGAGCTTCCGCCAGGAGTTCTTTTCGTCTTGCTTCAAAGGCTTCCAGATCCGCCACCTCCTCTGGGGTGATTGGATTGGTTAGGATTTCCTGGGGTTGACATTCTCTCCGTTCTCGCGTGCTATCTGCATAAGCATCTCAGCTTCTATATCCTCCTGGAAGTTCAGCCGCCGGCCAAGCGGATAGTCCGTCCGACGGGTACGGACCCGTGGCGGAGCATCCGAAAGCTCTGGGTCTGGGATTCCTGCTTGAGGCGGAGTCTTCCTATAATCTTCCTCCTCGTTATCATCATATATGCTAGCTAAGGTCGCAAAGACATGCTTTGGCGGAGAAGATTCACCATCAGGTTCCTCCTCAACTAACTTTTTGCACCATGCGTCGTATTCTTCCGACGCCATAGGGGAAACGTCGTCTGTGAGTGGGTTGAGGTTGCCGAGTAAGGAGTCCTCATTGTTTCCGGCGCCCTCTGGCTGCTCATATCCATTGTTATCTCCGACATCCTCTAGTTGCATGGGTCCAGCACCCTCTAGAGGGGAGGCAGATTACTACTAGAAAATAACTAATCAGTGGTGCACCTATATTGCCTACCAATGGCGCAGCTATCACGCCACTGCTAATAGTTAGCAGTGGCGCACCAGGCAGTGCGCCACTACTAGCTCCCTGGTGCGCCACTTCTAAAATCGAGAGGTGCGCCACTGGGAAAAAAGATGTGCGCCACAACTAAAATTTGAAATTTCATGATCTGGATCTGGCACATTTTTTTAAAAAAAAGTTGCTCATTTTCTTGTTTCTGTTGCCCGAATTATTTTTCATGTGTTCATCTCATTCATAGCCCAGCCGCCGGTGAGCATGGATGAGAGAAGGGAGGAGAGGTGAGGATGGAGGAGAGTAGGGTTCATAGAGAGGAGGAGGGTAATGGAGGCCGAAGGGTCGTCGGAGTTTGCCGGAGAGGAGGAGGGGAGCCGGAGGGTCATCAGAGAGGAGTAAGGAGGAGTGGATGGAGGAGTAGAAGGAAGGAAAGGAGAGGAGGAGGAGGAGGGGATGCGAGGAGAGGAGAGGAGAGGGAGGAGAACAAAATCTGTGGAGGAGGAGGGAGTACGAGGGGATAAGTGGCCGGCTCATCTATTTCAAATTTCGTGGGTGGGAAGCTTAGCAGTGGCGCACCAAGGCATGTGTGCGCCACTGCTATTTTTTCCTTTTTTTTTTGAAATTTCTGCCTGAAATCTAAAACCTGAAAAAAGTCCCGTTTCTGTTTTGAATTCGGATAGGAAATTTCTCTTAGATACATTTTCATATAAAAAATATTTTCATCGGAGGTTGGATGCAACAAGAAATCCCGTTTTACCGAAACATGACGCCATTTTGCATAAAAAGTCAAAATTCATGTTTGTTAATTCTCATTAAAACTAGATGGCATAATACATGGGCATCTCAAAGGATTTTTCTTTTTTACATTTATTTCTATTTCTTTTATTTTTTCAAAACCGAAAATGCGATGCACGAGGGGAGGGGGGCAATGTTTGGGCACCACTTAGCAGTGGCGCACCATGCTTCCATCACCCCCTATACATAGCAATGGCGCACCATGCAGAGGTGCACCACTGCTATGGTGGGTCAAACCATGGTTAAACTTAGTGGTGGCGCACTGCTCACCAGGTGCGCCACTGCTACGTTGCCTACCAGTGGAGCACCACTATGTGGTGCGCCGCTGCTATATAGCAGCAGGGCACCAGAAAAGTGGTGTGCTACTGCTACCATTTTACGGCTAGGCCTTTTTCTAGTAGTGGAGCTCGGTGTATGTGCGAGGAAGTGAACGAAGTGACACCTATGCTTTTCTAAAACCTGGGAAACCCAAGTGGATATGCGTTGGTCTTCCATCGCTTTTTCCTACTCTGGGGCGGATAGGGTGGGGCTTGAAATTTCCACATCTAAGGCGGAATCTTCCTTAGGAGACTCCAGCGACTCAGATCGGATCTTTGCGAGTGCATCAAGCTCAACGGAGGTTGTAGATGCAGTACCTACCAGAGTGTTTCCGTCGGAATCAACGGTCTCACCGATGAAGATGTGTATCCTTCCGATCGGGATGATGGAGAGCTTGACGGGGTCGGTGCCAGAATCCAGCACTCATCCGGAGGGACGATCGGAAAGTTGTCGGCGTACAAGACATGCCCCACGACAATTGTGTCGCCGACGCCTCCAAAGGCGGAACCCGCCCGATTTTGGCCTCCAGACGCCGCTGGCCCCACGGTGGGCGCCAACTACTGTTGGCTACTCGACAATACCCCGGAGGAGGTATTCACACGGAAGGGGGGAAAGATGGGACCAAAGAGCGGAGAGCCATCGAGACAGGAGTACGCGAGTTACCCAGCTTCGGAACACGCTACACAGAGGCAGGGCATACTGCTCCCTTGTCTGGAATTATGTGGGCGCTTTCGCGTTGTTACAATGAGTCGTGGTTGTCCCTCTAGGGCTCCCGGGATCCGGCTTATAAAGGCGCACGGATCTAGGGTTTCTACGGAGAGTCCTACCCGGAATACAAGATGCCTAACTACAGAATATTACATTGCCGTGCACGTCAAGGATCCACCTACTTCCTAACTTGTCGTCATGGATCCGACTACCTTCATGGGCCTCCATAGTTCTGACACCTGGCGTAGGTCGGTTGGGATCCGACTCTTTGCTCCTGTGCTGGACTTCCACCATCTTCAATCAATAGCAACTGGGCCACCCGATGGGCCATATGCCACCACCACCATCTGTGGGCCACCCGGGCTTGCCGGATCTAGACTAGGTCGTTGGCACACCCATGAAGTATACCCACAACACCGTCGCCTCCGTGCGGCCATGATCGCTTGGTCCGCGTCAAGCGCGAGTCGGAAACCGGCGGGCGCTTGTGCAAGAGGAAGAAGGAGCCCACATCAGTGACCTCCCCCAACACCGAGGACGACGCGAGACTCGAGGAGGCCATGGCGCGGTCTGAATGACATCGTCATAGTCGACCTCCAGATGCCGATGGACGCGGCACTCACCTGGTTCAAGGCGGAGTGGGAGAGGGAGGAGGCGGAGCGCCAACATCGGCTGCTCGAGGAGGCCGCGCAGCGCCGCACCCGAGCCCAGGGACACGACGGCGACGTCGTCGTGCTCGATGACTGGGGGAACTCCGTCAACTCCTTGATGAGCACAGACTGCACACCGTTGGGGAACTCCAAGAGGAAGGTATGATGAGCACAGTAGTAACTTTTCCCTCAGTAAGAAACCAAGATTTAATCGACCAGTAGGAGAAAGGCGTGACTTCTGAAGGTGTTGCTAGCTGACTTGTGGCAGGGCGCACTACCGGCGTCAGCAACAACGTGGAACCTGCACACAACACAACCAAAATACTTTGCCCCAACTTACAGTAAGGTTGTCAATCTCACCGGTTCTGCTGAACACAAAGGATTAAATGTATAGTGTGGAAAGATGATGATTGTTTGCAGCGGAATGAAAGAGAACAGTGCTTGCAGTAAGTAAACAGAACAAGATGATTGTATCAGTGTAAAAGAAAGGACCGGGGTCCACAGTTCACTAGAGGTGTCTCTCCATAAAGATAAATAGCATGCTCTCTTTCTCACCTAGCATGCAATTCTGCCAACATTCTAACATTGTCATCAATTCTAACTTGAATGGCATCCAAAGTTTTGCTTTCTTTAACATCATGAGGCATAACCTTTATTTTAAGAAATTCAACATCATGAGCAAGGCTATCAACTTTAGAAGCAAGAACACCAATTTTGCCAAATTTTTCATCAACAAATTTATTAAAAGCAATTTGTTTACTAATAAAGTCCTTAAGCATGAATTTAAGATCAGTGGGTGCACTTATATTGTTGCTATAGGAATTACCATAAGAATTGCCATAATCATTACCATTATTAGAAGTATATGGCATATAATTGTTGCTACCAAAATTATTCCTATAAGCATTGTTGTTGAAATTGTTGTTTTTAATGAAGTTCACATCAACATGCTCTTATTGAGCAACCAAAGAAGCTAACGGAATATTATTTGGATCAACATGAGCTTTACCATTAACAAACATAGACATATAGTATCAATCTTATCACTCAAGTAGGAGGTATCTTCAACATAATTCACCTTCTTACCTTGTGGAGCCCTCTCGGTGTGCCATTGAGAATAATTTATCATCATATCATCAAGGAGTTTTGTTGCAGCCCCCAAAGTAATGGACATAAAGGTACCTCCAGAAGCTAATTCTAGAAGGTTTCTCGAAGAAAAATTCAGTCGACAAGTGGGACAATTCTTTACCAAAGATTTTATTCTTTCCAAGCTTGAGCAACATGTTCATTATCAAATTGTCTAAATTTCATTATGTCACTTCTCAAGGATATAATCTTAGCAGGAGGATAATATTTTCCAATAAAATCATCTTTGCATTTAACCCAAGAATCAATACTATTTCTAGGCAAAGATAGCAACCAATCTTTAGTTCTCCCTCTCAAAGAGAAAGGAAACAATTTTAGTTTTATAATGTCACCATCTACATCTTTAAACCTTTTCATCTCACAAAGTTCAACAAAATTATTAAGGTGAGAAGCAACATCATCGATACTAACATCAGAAAATTGCTCCTTCATAACAAGATTTAACAAAGCAGGTTTAATTTCATAGAACGCTGGTTCAGGAGCAGGTGAACTAATAGGTGTACAAATAAAATCATTGTTGTTTGTGCTAGTAAAGTCACACAACTTAGTGTTTTCAGGAGTACCCATTTTAGTAAAATCAAAATAGAGCAACAGAAATAAAAGCTATGATAGAAACTATTTTTTGTGTGTTTTTGATATAATGAAGCAAACAAGACAAAGTAAAATAAACTAAGCAAAACAATAACAAACTAAAGAGATTGGAGATGAGAGACTCCCCTTGCAGAAATCATCTTTCTCCCCGGAAACAGCGCTAGAAAAAGAGATTGATGAGCGCAGATTGCACACCGTTTGGGAAGCCCAACATGAAGGTATGATGAGCATAGTAGTAAGTTTTCTCTCAGTAAGAAACCAAGGTTTAATCAACCAGTGGGAGAAAGAGGTGACTTCTGAAGGTGTTGCTAGCTGACTTGTGGCAAGACGCACTACCGGCTTCAGCAACAACGTGGAACCTGCACACAACACAACCAAACTATTTTGCCCCAACTTACAGTGAGGTTGTCAATCTCACTGGTTTTGCTGAACACAAAGGATTAAATGTATAGTGTGGAAAGATGATGATTGTTTGCAGCGGAATGAAGGAGAACAATGCTTGCAGTAAGTAAATAGAACATGATGATTGTTAGTGTAAAAGAAAGGACCGGGGTCCATAGTTCACTAGAGGTGGCTCTCCATAAAGATAAATACCATGCTGGGTGAACAAATTACAGCTGGACAATTGGCAGAATAAAGACCGTACATTATAAGATGATTACTATGAGATTCGTTTGGGCATTACAACATAATACATAGACCGTAATCCAGCTGCGTCTATGACTAATAATCCACCTTAAGCAATGTGTGTAAAGTAAGCAATAGAATTACCCTTAGATAAAATATTGTTGTTTTCTCCCTAGTAGCAACAACACATCTACAATCTTAGAAGTTATTGTCACTCTTCCAGAAAACTAGAGGCATGAACCTACTATCGAGCATAAATACTCCCTCTTGGAGTCACAAGCATTTACTTGGCCAGAGTATTGATGTCTACGGGAGCTTCTATTCTTGTAGACAGTGTTGGGCCTCCAAGAGCAGAGGTTTGTAGAACAGCAGCAAGTTTCCCTTAAGTGGATACCCAAGGTTTATCGAACTCGGGGAGGAAGAGGTCAAAGATATCCCTCTCATGCAACCCCGCAACCACAAAGCAAGAAGTCTCTTGTGTCCCCAACACACCTAATAGGTGCACTAGTTCGGCGAAGAGATAGTGAAATACAGGTGGTATGAATAAGTAGTAGCAACGGCACTGCAACAGTGCTTTGCCCAGGACAAGTAAACAAGCGAGTAGTAACGCAGCAGTAGTAACGCAAAGAAACAAGTAAACAAGCAGCGATAGCGATATTTAGGAACAAGGCCTAGGGATTACACTTTCACTAGTGGACACTCTCAACATTGATCACATAACAGAATAGATAAATGCATACTCTACACTTTTGTTGGATGATGAACACATTGCGTAGGATTACACGAACCCTCAATGCCGGAGTTAACAAGCTCCACAATAATGCTCATGTTTAAGTAACCTTATAGTGTAAGATAGATCAATAGACTAAACCAAGTACTAGCATAGCATGCACACTGTCACCTTCATGCATATGTAGGAGGAATAGATCACATCAATATTATCATAGCAATAGTTAACTTCGCAATCTACAAGAGATCATGATCATAGCATAAACCAAGTACTAACACGGTGCACACATCTGTCACCTTTGCACACGTGCAGGAGGAATAAACTACTTTAATAACAAATCACTAGAGTAGCACATAGATAAATTGTGATACAAAACATGTTGCAATCATAAAGAGATATAAATAAGCACCTCACTATGCCATTCAACATTGAGTAAGTATTCTGTGAAATATGGCCTAAGAGACCCACACGGTGCACACACTGTCACCTTTACACACGTGGGACAAGGAGTCTCCGGAGATCACATAAGTAAAACTCACTTGACTAGCATAATGACATCTAGATTACAAGCATCATCATATGAATCTCAATCATGTAAGGCAGCTCATGAGATTATTGTATTGAAGCACATAGGAGAGAGATGAACCACATAGCTACCGGTACAGCCCCCGAGCCTCGATGGAGAACTACTCCCTCCTCATGGGAGCAGCAGCGGTGATGAAGATGGCGGTGGAGATGGCAGCGGTGTCGATGGAGAAGCCTTCCGGGGCACTTCCCCGCTCCGGCAGGGTGCCGGAACGAGACTCCCGTCCCCCGCATCTTGGCTTCGCGATGGCGGCGGCTCTGGAAGGTTTTTGTGGTTTTCGTCGAACGCCCCGAGGTTTTTAGGTCAGGGGCTTTATATAGGCGGAGAGGCGGCGCAGGAGGGCTTCTGGGGGGCCCACACCCTAGGGCGGCGCCCCCCCCTTGGCCGCGCCGGGGTGTGGTGTGGTGGCCCTGCCCCCCTTCTCTGGCGGTTCTCGTGTGTTCTGGATGCTTCCGGGTAAAATAGGAACCTGGGCGTTGATTTCGTCCGATTCCGAGAATATTTCGTTACTAGGATTTCTGAAACCAAAAACAGCAGAAAACGAGAACTGGCACTTCGGCATCTTGTTAATAGGTTAGTTCCAGAAAATGCACGAATATGACATAAAGTGTGCATATAACATGTAGATAACATCAATAATGTGGCATGGAACACAAGAAATTATCGATACGTTGGAGACGTATCAGCATCCCCAAGCATAGTTCTGCTCGTCCCGAGCAGGTAAAACGATAACAAAGATAATTTCTGGAGTAACATGCCATCATAAACTTGATCATACTATTTGTAAAGCATATGTAGTGAATGCAGCGATCAAAACAATGTGTATGACATGGGTAAACAACTCGAATCATAAAGCAAAGACTTTTCATGAATAGCACTTCAAGACAAGCATCAATAAGTCTTGCATAAGAGTTAACTCATAAAGTAATAATTCAAAGTAAAGGTATTGAAGCAACACAAAGGAAGATGAAGTTTCAGCGGTTGCTTTCAACTTATAACATGTATATCTCATGGATAATTGTCAATGCAAAGCAATATAACAAATGCAATATGCAAATATGTAAGAATCAATGCACAGTTCACACAAGTGTTTGCTTCTTGAGATGGAGAGAAATAGGTGAACTGACTCAACAATGAAAGTAAAAGAATGGTCCTCCATAGAGGAAAAGCATCGATTGCTATATTTGTGCTAGAGCTTTGATTTTGAAAACATGAAACAATTTTGTCAACGGTAGTAATAAAGCATATGCATCATGTAAATTATATCTTATAAGTTGCAAGCCTCATGCATAGTGTACCAATAGTGCCCGCACCTTGTCCTAATTAGCTTGGACTACCTGGATTATCACCGCAATACATATGCTTTAACCAAGTTTCACAAAGGGGTACCTCTATGCCGCCTCGTACAAAGGTCTAAGGAGAAAGCTCGCATTTGGATTTCTCGCTTTTGATTATTCTCAACTTAGACATCCATACCGGGACAACATAGACAACGGATAATGGACTCCTCTTTTAATGCTTTAAGCATTTGACAACAATTAATTCTTTTCTCATTAGAGACTTGAGGATATTTGTCCAAAACTGAAACTTCCACCATGAATCATGGCTTTAGTTAGCGGCCCAATGTTCTTCTCTCACAATATGCATGCTCAAACCATTCAACTCAGTGTAGATCGCCCTTACTTCGGACAAGACGAACATGCATAGCAACTCACATGAAATTCAACAATGAGTTGATGGCGTTCCCAGCAAACATGGTTATCGCACAACAAGCAACTTAATAAGAGATAAAGTGCATAATTACATATTCAATACCACAATAGTTTTTAAGCTATTTGTCCCATGAGCTATATATTGCAAAGGTGAATGATGGAATTTTAAAGGTAGCACTCAAGCAATTTACTTTGGAATGGCGGATAAATACCATGTAGTAGGTAGGTATGGTGGACACAAATGGCATAGTGGTTGGCTCAAGGATTTTGGATGCATGAGAAGTATTCCCTCTCGATACAAGGTTTAGGCTAGCAAGGTTATTTGAAACAAACACAAGGATGAACCGGTGCAGCAAAACTCACATAAAAGACATATTGAAAACATTATAAGACTCTACACCGTCTTCCTTGTTGTTCAAAACTCAATACTAGAAATTATCTAGACTTTAGAGAGACCAATTATGCAAACCAAATTTTAGCATGCTCTATGTATTCTTCACTAATAGGTGCAAAGTATATGATGCAAGAGCTTAAACATGAGCACAACAATTGCCAAGTATCACATTATCCAAGACATTATAGCAATTACTACATGTATCATTTTCCAATTCCAACCATATAACAATTTAACGAAGAGGAAACTTCGCCATGAATATTATGAGCTAAGAACACATGTGTTCATATGAACCAGCGGAGCGTGTCTCTCTCCCACACAAGCATGATGTAATCCAATTTATTCAAACAAAAACAAAAACAAAAGCACACAGACGCTCCAAGTAAAGCACATAAGATGTGACCGAATAAAAATATAGTTTCAAGAGAAGGAACCTGATAATTTATCGATGAAGAAGGGGATGCCTTGGGCATCCCCAAGCTTAGATGCTTGAGTCTTCTTGAAATATGCAGGGGTGAACCACCGGGGCATCCCCAAGCTTAGAGCTTTCACTCTTCTTGATCATAGTATATCATCCTCCTCTCTTGACCCTTGAAAACTTCCTCCACACCAAACTCGAAACAACTCATTAGAGGGTTAGTGGACAATAAAAATTAACATGTTCAGAGGTGACACAATCATTCTTAACACTTCTGGACATTGCATAAAGCTACTGGACATTAATGGATCAAATAAATTCATCCAACATAGCAAAAGAGGCAATGCGAAATAAAAGGCAGAATCTGTCAAAACAGAACAGTCCGTAAAGATGGATTTTATTAAGCCACCAGACTTGCTCAAATGAAAATGCTCAAATTGAATGAAAGTTGCGTACATATCTGAGGATCACTCACGTAAATTTGCTTAATTTTCTGAGTTACCTACAGAGAATTAGACCCAGATTCGTGACAGCAAAGAAAACTGTTTCTGCGCAGTAATCCAAATCTAGTACTTACTTTACTATCAAAGACTTTACTTGGCACAACAAAACATAAAACTAAGATAAGGAGAGGTTGCTACAGTAGTAAACAACTTCCAAGACACAAATATAAAACAAATACTGTAGCAAAATAACACATGGGTTATCTCCCAAGAAGTTCTTTCTTTATAGCCGTTAAGATGGGCTCAGCAGTTTTAATGATGCACTCGCAAGAAATAGTATGTGAAGCAAAAGAGAGCATCAAGAGGCGAATTCAAAACACATTTAAGTCTAACATGCTTCCTATGCATAGGAATCTTGTAAATAAACAAGTTCATGAGGAGCAAAGTAACAAGCATAGGAAGATAAAACAAGTATAGCTTCAAAAATTTCAGCACATAGAGAGGTGTTTTAGTAACATGAAAATTTCTACAACCATATTTTCCTCTCTCATAATAACTTTCAGTAGCATCATGAGCAAACTCAACAATATAACTATCACATAAAGCATTCTTATCATGAGTCTCATGCATAAAATTATTACTCTCCACATAAGCATAGTTATTCTTATTAATTGTAGTAGGAGCAAATTCAACAAAGTAGCTATCATTATTATTCTCATCAAGTGTAGGAGGCATATTATAATCACAACAAAATTTACTCTCCATAGTAGGTGGCACAAAAAGACCACTATCATTATCATCATCAGAAATAGGAGGCAAAGTATCATCAAAGAAAATTTTCTCCTCAATGCTTGGGGGACTAAAAAGATCATGAAAACCAGCTTCCCCAAGCTTAGAACTTTCTATATTATTGTCAACAATGGTGTTCAAAGTGTTCATACTAATATTACTACCAAGCATGCAAAGAAGATTTCATAGGTTTTTTAATTTTCACATCAAACAATCCATGTTTTAAATCAGGAAATAGAATAAGAAGCTCACTCTTATACATTATGCCAAACTAGTGTAAACAAGAAACAACAAGATGCAATTGCAGGATCTAAAGGAAATAGCTTCGAGCACACACACAACGGCGCCAGAAAAATACTTTACCTGAGACCGGAGTATGAGTGCCTTTTACCTTTCCTCCCCGGCAACGGCGCCAGAAAAGTGCTTGGCGCGTAGTTGACGAGGGAGGAAAAGTGCTTAGTTGCCGGGCTTGCCAATGTGTGAGTGCCGTTTACCTTCCCTCCCCGGCAACGGCGCCAGAAAAGTGCTTGATGTCTACGGGAGCTTCTATTCTTGTAGACAGTGTTGGGCCTCCAAGAGCAGAGGTTTGTAGAACAGCAGCAAGTTTCCCTTAAGTGGATACCCAAGGTTTATCGAACTCGGGGAGGAAGAGGTCAAAGATATCCCTCTCATGCAACCCCGCAACCACAAAGCAAGAAGTCTCTTGTGTCCCCAACACACCTAATAGGTGCACTAGTTCGGCGAAGAGATAGTGAAATACAGGTGGTATGAATAAGTAGTAGCAACGGCACCGCAACGTTGCTTTGCCCGGACGATAGAACAAGCAGTAGTAACGCAGCGAAGTAGTAACGCAAGAAAACAAGAAACAAGCAGACGATAGCAGTATTTAGGAACAAGGCCTAGGGATTACACTTTCACTAGTGGACACTCTCAACATTGATCACATAACAGAATAGATAAATGCATACTCTACACTTTTGTTGGATGATGAACACATTGCGTAGGATTACACGAACCCTCAATGCCGGAGTTAACAAGCTCCACAATAATGCTCATGTTTAAGTAACCTTATAGTGTAAGATAGATCAATAGACTAAACCAAGTACTAGCATAGCATGCACACTCGTCACCTTCATGCATATGTAGGAGGAATAGATCACATCAATATTATCATAGCAATAGTTAACTTCGCAATCTACAAGAGATCATGATCATAGCATAAACCAAGTACTAACACGGTGCACACACTGTCACCTTTGCACACGTGCAGGAGGAATAAACTACTTTAATAACAAATCACTAGAGTAGCACATAGATAAATTGTGATACAAAACATGTTGCAATCATAAAGAGATATAAATAAGCACCTCACTATGCCATTCAACATTGAGTAAGTATTCTGTGAAATATGGCCTAAGAGACCCACACGGTGCACACACTCGTCACCTTTACACACGTGGGACAAGGAGTCTCCGGAGATCACATAAGTAAAACTCACTTGACTAGCATAATGACATCTAGATTACAAGCATCATCATATGAATCTCAATCATGTAAGGCAGCTCATGAGATTATTGTATTGAAGCACATAGGAGAGAGATGAACCACATAGCTACCGGTACAGCCCCGAGCCTCGATGGAGAACTACTCCCTCCTCATGGGAGCAGCAGCGGTGATGAAGATGGCGGTGGAGATGGCAGCGGTGTCGATGGAGAAGCCTTCCGGGCACTTCCCCGCTCCGGCAGGGTGCCGGAACGAGACTCCTGTCCCCCAGATCTTGGCTTCGCGATGGCGGCGGCTCTGGAAGGTTTTTGTGGTTTTCGTCGAACGCCCCGAGGTTTTTAGGTCAGGGGCTTTATATAGGCGGAGAGGCGGCGCAGGAGGGCTTCTGGGGGGCCCACACCCTAGGGCGGCGCGCCCCCTTGGCCGCGCCGGGGTGTGGTGTGGTGGCCCTGCCCCCTTCTCTCGGCGGTTCTCGTGTGTTCCGGATGCTTCCGGGTAAAATAGGAACCCGGGCGTTGATTTCGTCCGATTCCGAGAATATTTCGTTACTAGGATTTCGAAACCAAAAACAGCAGTAAAACGAGAACCGGCACTTCGGCATCTTGTTAATAGGTTAGTTCCAGAAAATGCACGAATATGACATAAAGTGTGCATATAACATGTAGATAACATCAATAATGTGGCATGGAACACAAGAAATTATCGATACGTTGGAGACGTATCAAGTATCTACTAGCAACTGAGATCATGTAAGGTCAGAAATAACATATGAAAAATATATAATCGATCTCAACATACTATTCAGTATTCATTGGATCCAGCAAACACAACATTTAGCATTACATAAAGATGATCTTGATCATGATAGGCAGCTCACAAGATCTAAACATGAGGCACAAATTGGAGAAGATAACCATCTAGCTACTGCTATGGACTCGTAGTCCAGGGATAAACTTCTCACGCATCACTTCGGAGGCGGGCATGGCGATGTAGAGGCCTCCGGTGATGATCTCCCCCTCCGGCAGGGTGCCGGGAAGAGCTTCAGAACCCTCCCGAGCTAGGGTCTGCGATGGCGTCCGCGACGGAACTTTTCTTGGATGGTGGCTCGGTGTTTAGGTTTTTCCCGAGATCATGAATCAATAGGCGGAATGGCGAGGTCGGTGGAGGCCAAGGGGCCAACACCATGCCATGGCGCGGCTAGGCCTGGGCCCGCGTCATCGGGTGGTCTGGCAGCCCTGTGGTGCCTCTTCGTCCCCCCTCTGGACTCCGTCTTCATTACGATAAAATATTCACTTCGACTTTTGTTTCGTCCAATTCCAAGAATATTTCCCGTACAATTTTTCTGAAATACAAAACAGCAGAAAACAGTGAACTGGCATTGTGGCATATTGTCAATATGTTAGGGCCGGAAAATGTATAAAAGTGCAACGAAGTGTAAGCAAAACATATATAAATTGGTGTAAAACAAGCATGAAGCATCAAAAATTATAGATACGTTTGCAACGTATCACTCCTCCTCGATGCGTCGGGGCCCCAAGCCAGAGCAACAACCACCACCGCATGCACCGCTGATAACGCGTGAAGCACACGTCCGTTGGGAACCCCAAGAGGAAGGTGTGATGCGTATAGCAGCAAGTTTTCCCTCAATATGAAACCAAGGTTATCGAACCAGTAGGAGATGAAGGCCACGTGAAGGTTGTTGGCGGAGGAGTGTAGTGCGGCGCAACACCAGGGATGCCGGCGCTAACGTGGAACCTGCACAACACAATCAAAATACTTTGCCCCAACTTAACAGTGAGGTTGTCAATCTCACCGGCTTGCTGTAAACAAAGGATTAAACGTATGGTGTGGAGAATGATGTTTGCTTGTAGAAAACAACAGAGAACAGAGTTTGCAGTAGATTGTATTTCAGATGTAAAAGAATGGACCGGGGTCCACAGTTCACTAGTGGTGTCTCTCCAATAAGAAATAGCATGTTGGGTGAACAAATTACAGTTGGGCAATTGACAAATAGAGATGCATACATATCATGATGATTACTATGATATTTAATCAGGGCATTACGACAAAGTACATAGACCGCTATCCAGCATGCATCTATGCCTAAAAAGTCCACCTTCGGGTTAGCATCCGCACCCCTTCCAGTATTAAGTTGCAAACAACGAGACAATTGCATTAAGTATGGTGCGTAATGTAATCAACACAAATATCCTTAGACAAAGCATTGATGTTTTATCCCTAGTGGCAACATCACATCCACAACCTTAGAACTTTCCGTCACTCGTCCCAGATTCAATGGAGGCATGAACCCACTATCGAGCATAAATACTCCCTCTTGGAGTCACAAGTATCAACTTGGCCAGAGCCTCTACTAGCAACGGATAGCATGCAAGAACATAAACAACACATATATGATAGATTGATAATCAACTTGACATAGTATTCAATATTCATCGGATCCCAACAAACACAACATGTAGCATTACAAATAGATGATCTTGATCATGATAGGCAGCTCACAAGATCTAAACATGATAGCACAAGAGGAGAAGACAATCATCTAGCTACTCGCTATGGACCCATAGTCCAAGGATGAACTACTCACGCATCAATCCGGAGGCGGGCATGGTGATGTAGAGCCCTCCGGTGATGATTCCCCTCTCCGGCAGGGTGCCGGAGGCGATCTCCTGAATCCCCCGAGATGGGATTGGCGGCGGCGGCGTCTCTGGAACTTTTTCCGTATCGTGGCTCTCGGTAATAGGGTTTTCGCGACGGAGAGTTTAAGTAGGCGGAAGGGCAGAGTCGGGGGAGGCTCGAGGGGCCCACACCATAGGGCGGCGCGGGCCCCTCCTTGGCCGCGCCGCCTTGTGGTGTCGCCACCTCGTGGCCCCACTTCGTATCCCCTTCGGTCTTCTGGAAGCTCCGTGGAAAAATAAGACCCTGGGCGTTAATTTCGTCCAATTCCGAGAATATTTCCTGTGTAGGATTTCTGAAACCAAAAACAGCACAAAACAGGAACTGGCGCTTCGGCATCTCGTTAATAGGTTAGTGCCGGAAAATGCATATAAATGATGTAAAGTGTGTATAAAATATGTGAGTATTGTCATAAAACTAGCATGGAACATAAGAAATTATGGATACGTTTGAGACGTATCAACCGCCGCCGAAGAGCGACTGCGATTCTGACGGCAGCGGCGACTACACGACGTTCTACCACCATTTCGGCATGTAGAACACTATTTTATTCATTTTTTATTTACTATATGTACGCCAGTTTCGAATTTTTGTACGAGTTCAGCGAAAAATTAACGAACTAGCCTACATTATATGAATCCCTGTAAATTTCGCTTAAATTTTACTATCTTTGTTTATTTGTTTGTTTGAATTTGATCGCTGAATACATAATTTCGCCTTGCTTCCCTGGGCTCACCGCTGAGAAACTGAGCCTTCCAGATCGAATGTTTCACCCATGCGACGCTAACTAGCGCCTGATTTTGGTGTGGGGTGTGCTAAACGAGTGAATATGCTATGAAGCCCCAATCAAACGACCCTCCATGATAACTCCCCGGGTGGCAGGACCAAAAGGCGATTAGCCGATTATTGTGGATTTGATCGATGGCAGATAAATAGAAAACTAAGAGCTTCTCTAGCCACGTTCCCCAAAGCAACACCCAAACAGCGCCAAATTTATCGTTTAGGGGACGCGTTTTCTTCGTGCCGCATTTGGGGGACGTCGCTTCCCAACCGCGTCCCCCAAACGCGGCCCTAAACTTATTTTTGATAGGGTTTTCGAAAACACAACCATTTTATTAAACATAGCATACAAATAAATATGTTTACCAAAATTGTTTTCAAATTAAAATACAACGAACAATAAAACAACTTAACAAATATAATAAGTGAGGCTAGATCAAGGCGCCGCGGCATTTGCTGATAATCCTTTGACCCTCCACATATGCTCGACGAGATCATTTTGAAGTTGCCCGTGAACATTGATGTCACGGATCTCTGCATGCATGGCGAGGAAATCAGCAAAATTTGTAGGCACCTCATGATCAACCTTCACAAGAGGGCCCTGACACCCATAGGGACCAAATGTCTCCTGAACTGATTCTTGCGGTCATCCTCGATGACCATATTGTGCATGATCACACAAGCCTGCATCACCTCCCACATTTGGTCGTGAGACCAATTTAGAGCAGGGTACCGGACAATAGAAAATTGAGCTTGAAGCACACCAAATGCCCGCTCGACATCCTTCATGCAAGCCTCCTGTCGCGAAGCAAAGTGGCAATTCTTTTGACCTGATGGAGACGGGATTGTTTTGACAAAAATGTCCCATTTTGGATATATACCATCGGCTAGATAATAACCTTTGGTATATTGGTGGCCATTGATCTCATAGTTGCATGGTGGAGCATGACCTTCCACTAGTTTGCTGAACACCAGAAACTGCTGCAACACGTTGATGTCATTTGTGATCCCGCCATGTCAAAGAAAGAATGACAAATTCACAGGTCATAATCTGCCACAACTTCAAGCACCACACTTCAATATCTATGACTCTCTTTTATATACATTGCCAAGCAAACGGGCAGTTCTTCCATGACCAGTGCATGCAATCGATGCTTCCAAGCATCCCAGGGAATCCTCTCGCAGCATTTTGTGCCATGATCCTTGTAGTCTTTTCTTCAGTTGGCCCTCTCAAGTAGTATTTGCCAAACTTTCCCACCACAGCTCGACAAAACTTGTACATGCACTCAATGGTAGGAGACTCACTCATGCAAAGGTAGTCGTCATGTGTATTGGCAGGTGCTCCGTATGCAAGCATCCTCATGGCAGCGGTGCACTTATGAATCGACGAGAACCCGACAACGCATACAACTTCGTGCTTCAGTTTGAAGTAGGGGTCGCACTCTCGAACGCCATTGAGGAGATTCATGAACAAACCCTTGCTCATCCTATACCGGTGCCGAAAAATTGTCGGCCCGTGTCGCGTCATCTGCGAAGTAGTCGTTGTGCAACATGGTATGCCCCTTCATCCTCTGCCGGGGCTTCGACTTCTTTCTTCCCGGCCTTGATCCTCCGCGGCGCGGTCTTTTCCGCTTCTCCGCCTCGGCATCAAGCATGTTCTGGAGGGACGCGTTGATCGACAAATGCTCCCGAATGTCGTCGTCGAAGGCTTGCTCGTCCTCCAACAGTCGAACTATCATCTCGTCGTCGCTATCCATGTATGAAGCAAAATAAATTGTTAAAATTCAGCCACGGCAAAGGAGGCAACGAACAGCGACCTATCGCGCCTACCTGACAAGACGTCGAACACCTTCTGTGCGTGGAGGTGGGGCGAATTTGACGGCGCGTTCTAGGACGCGTTAGTGAAGCGGTGGCGGCGAAAAGGCCGGAGAGGGAGCCAACCGACACGACGGTGCTCGACTCAGAAGAGATTTTCCGTCGAGACGACCGACAAATCGAGTGGCGGCGGAGGGGTGGGAGGCGCGGGAGGGGAGGCGCGAAGAGAAATAAAAGGCGGGAACCAACCATTGTGGATGTGGTCGCCGACAGGTGGGAACCGGCCTCGCTTTTCGTTGTGTCTGGCGTGCTCGGAGCGTCCCCTGTGAACTAGAGACGGGCTCGGGGCGCCGGACACCGTATTGAGCCACGCCGTACGGAAGGAGGCTTTGAGCCGTGGCTGGGAACGAAAAATTATCCGGCGCACCCTAAATACCTTTAGGGAAAGCTTCGCGGACGCAGATGGATATGCTCTAAGGGCTTCTCCAACAGACATTGTATCCAAAAAAACGACTAGTTTAGCAAGCGAGAGGTGCAAATTGATGCTCCAACAGATGATGTAACTGGTGCTGTAAAGTGGAGCGCGCTGCAAAAGCGCTATCTCGTGCGCTATATCTACCGCGCCGGAAAGAGTTCGCTATAACAACTACCAGTTTTACAGCTCCATAATTTAGAGTTTCTATTGGAGGAGAATATGGCCTCACACGTGAAACACGGATAAAGTTTATAGGACCAATATTTAGGGTCAAGCCGACAATTTGACCCATGGGTACGTCCGCCCATGGGCACCCGACCTAAATGGGTAGGGTATGGGTCCCGATGTTCGCCCATGGAAATAACCCATGGGCAACCCAATTAGTCGTGGGTCGGGCATGGGTATCAGTCTATGCCCACGGGTTGCCCGATGGGTCACCCGATTAATATTACTAATTAAAATAATTGCATAATTTTATATGGTACGTAAGCTATGATACACATACATTATACATGTAGACAATATACATCATTTACACACAAAGCTCTTTTATCTAGACACCAAACATGTGCATATTAGTACTACTTTCAGTCACAAAGCCATGAACGGGAATACACCACTCTTTGTCTTGGCATCCCAACAATGTGCCGATGTGTTTTAGATATTTGGTTGCGTCAAACTCTCCATTTTTTGTACCCGATGGGTTACCCGATAGGGTCGGGTTGCCCGATGGGTTTGGGCATGGGTCTCGTTCCTTACCCATGGGTAGGGTCGTGGGTCACAGGTGTACCCGATAAGGGTGATGGGCATGGGTCTAGTTTAGGTCGACCCGACCAAACCCGACCCATTGCCTCGTCTGATTTAGGGCGGCTGTTGGAGATGGTCTACCAGTGGCTTTCCCTCCTTGGAAAGAGAGAGCGAGCATTCTCCGCCCTTTCTCTCCGGTTAAGTGTGTGCCGCTTCCTAGTTGCCACTCTCCGCCGTCTGGACGTACGCCGCTCGGGGAGGAGACGAAAATGACGGAAGAGGCATCGGCCGACGTCGTCTTCCACAACGCCTATGTCGTTACCATGGACGGCGCCCTCATGGTCCTCCGGAACGGCGCCATCGCGGTCGTGGGCGACCACATCGCTGCCTTGGGCCCTTCGGCGGACGTCCTCGCGGCCTTCCCCCGCGCCGCTCAGACCCTCGACCTCGCGGGCCGTATCCTCCTGCCCGGTTGGTGTTTCAGCGTCTCCTCCCAAACCTTAGGCCAATTCTGGGTGATGTTTTCATTTTGCTGCTTCATTCTTTGATTGCTAGGGTTCGTGAACACCCACGTGCACACGTCGCAGCAGCTCGCGCGGGGGATCGCCGACGACGTTGACCTGTTGACGTGGCTGCACGGTAGGATCTGGCCCTACGAGTCGCACATGACGGAGGAGGACTCCTACGCCTCCACGCTCCTCTGCGGCATCGAGCTCATCCGATCTGGGGTGAGCCAATCGTCCACTGCCACCGGTTTCTCTGTAATTACTAGTAGTAGTTTGGTGCTGATGCCTGGAATCCGTAATCTTGGCTGCCTGATTGCGAATGCATCAGTGACGACGATGCTTAAATCACACATGGATTCCGAATGTTGCTTTTACACTGGGTATTTGGTTGTACAGCTCCAGCTCTCGATGGCTCGGCGGAGTGTCTTTTCATGGGCTGTAGGGTTTCAGGCATAAAGGCATGATTCGTCAAGACTCAGAATAGAGCCCGGGCTGCCACTTGCTTGTATGGTCTCTGCGTAATTTAACTGCAAGAAAGAATGTTGTTTCACGGTGTTGCATTGTGCTCTGTTTTCAATGGAAATCTTGCAATGTGCTATTTTGGACCAAGGCTGATTCCATGTGAACCAAGGGCAGTTCCATTCCACCAGCAAATTATATGGGATTTGTGGCGTCAGCTCTAAGAATCTCCATGAATCTTTGACACATTGGCTGACTTGGAGCACCCTGCCACCACCACCACCTAATGATTGCTTACTGTCTGGTCTGTATGCCCTTAGCATGTTGGAGTGAACTGTGCAATGTTAGACTAAGGGTTTCCAATTTTTCTATTTACTAGTTGATTTTTATCTGATAAGGGCTGCTTTATTAAACTCAAAAGTTCACATCAAGGCGATACAACCACAAATTTATAGTTGATAAGAATGCGTAAATTCATTCGTTGATCCAGAAGTCTCATTTTTCTTGTACTCAGTGGCACTAAAAGATTAAATAGTTAGTACAAATCACTTTCTATGCTGATTAAGTTCAATTTCTTTTGTGCTGTTAACCGTAAAGAAACCAGATTTAAGGCTTCAGGCTTGTTTAATCTTGTAGTATATCCTCTTTGTATCTTCATGGGTATGTGGTTGGCTCCTTGTGTAGGTTTTGGTGTGGGGTAAGTAGCATTTGTGTTGATTTTAGAATTATGTCATATCTTTCTTGTGATGGTCTGCAGATTTCTCTGCACTCTAAAAGTTGGACATTAGATAGAGGTATTTTTTTTTCTATGAGACGGGAATGCCTGAAGGCAATACCGAGCAGAATTATTTTTTATATTGTTTAAATCAGTATTTGGTATTGTGTTCATCTAGAGCTAATTCACAAACAGCAACGTCGCATGTGTTTTCGGAGAAAAAGAAAGGAACATCACGTGTGTTCTTTATAGTATTTCATTTTATATGTTGAATATGATTGGCCTGTACTCAGCTTCCTGAATGTCTAATATGCTTAAACCAGTTGCCACCTGATGATTTCCACTGTCCCAAGATACCTGAACATTTTTTCTTTGGTCATTTAATGGCGCAGGTAACATGCTTTGCCGAAGCAGGTGGCCAGTATGTTTCAGAAATGGCACGGGCAGTGGAATTGCTCGGATTGCGTGCATGCTTGACAAAGTCAACAATGGATTGTGGCGATGGGTTACCTCCAAATTGGAGTACTTGCTCCACTGATGATTGCATTCAGGTTTTTTCCTGCCCTCGGGGCGACTTTCTCTTGAACATTGTTAAATTCATTTGACTCAAGTCTTTCTACCAAACACATAGCACGTCTGGTTCCATTATCTTCCATAATTTGCAATGTTGACTCATAATAAGTAGTGACCGTGGCCCACATCTCTAAGTCCGCTTCACCTTCAGGGCCTGTATCATAGTACATGGGGACATGTTTTCACTTTATCATTCTATAGGCATGTGCATGTGCACTTGTGCAGTATGACATGAGTCATTCGGAACACGGAATGCGTTGTAGCAGCAGCATCTTGGCCGTGGAAGCAGCAGCCACTTCAGGAGGCCCTTGCAGCTAGCCGGCACGTCAATTGAAGTGCAGAAGCTGATCATGCTGATGACACGTAGCATCTCATGTGTTTATCTTGTTTTAAAGTGCATCTCATATATTGGTTAGCATTAATTTTATAGGGCTGGCCCTATTTTAAATGGCACAGCTGGTGAATATCTGGTAAGCAGAAATGAATTAAGCAAAATTAGCCCCTAATGTCCTACTGCGATCTTCACCTTGATCTGCTATTCTAAAGTAACTCCTCCCCTAATCTGTCCCCTCATTCACCTACCACAGCTCTTCAAGTTGTCTCTGTCTGACCTGACCGGTGTTTATCCTGTTACGTACTAGTACTACATGATTCTCAGTAGCAAAAGCTTATGGAGCAGATTCCATTCTATTAATATCACACTATTAGTACCCGAGTCTTCATTTAGGAACAAAGTCACTCTAAGTACATGTGGTACATTAGATTCTATGTTTAGTTGTTTACTGCTGAAGTTAGACATATGCTGGTAGCTAATGGAAATTCAATGTCGATGAAAAGTTTGCCAGGAAATATGAACAATTCCTAAGTTTGAAAAATTAACAAAGAAGGCATGATTCAGTAGAAAACAAAGTAGGAAGGAATAAAGAAGGTTACCAAAAATTGTTACCTTTTGTATCATTTGTTGCTCAATGTTCCTTGTTTTTCCAGTGCTACAGATATTGGGGATTGATCCTTACCACAATAAGGCTAATTCATATTTGATTGGTTTACATTTACCAAAATAAGATCCATCTAATTACAAATAAGTATGTGATTAATCTTCACATACTTGGCTGTTATGTGATGTGAATGACTTGCATTTGTTTTATGCAGTCGCAGAAGGATCTATATAGAAAACATCATAACACAGCTGATGGGCGTATCAGGATATGGTTTGGGCTGAGACAGATCATGAATGCGACAGACCGGTTACTGCTTGAAACAAGGGATGTCGCACAGGAATTAAATACCGGAATCCATATGGTAACATAAAGAAATTTATTTGTGCAACAAAGTTTTTCTCTCTTGTCCCTTCTGTGGGCAAGTCGTAGATCGTTATTGATCCTTACAGTCATTACAATCTGACTGAATAATGTGAATCATAAAACCATGGATAATATGAAAGCAAAGAAAGGAGAGTCAATGCTAAGGGCTTCTTTTGTGCATAAGTGCAGTTTGCCATTTGCTTCTCTACTTATACACTGGAGCTTGAAACCGTGGAATGATGAGATCTGTTACTTTCGTATCCTATTTTTAGACTACTATTTGAGTTCCCTGAGAATTTTCTTTCTTAATTTAGCGGTATCTGTTCCAATACTGTTTTTGAGGGTCTAAACCTGAAACAAGTATAGTGTTTTACTGTCCAGTAGAAGTTTGCAGCCTAGCTGTAGTAAATTGCTTCAACCTTTGGTTTTTATTATTTTTGCAGCATATTGCGGAAATACAATATGAGAATCAGCTTGTAATGCGGACCAAGGAAATTGATCATGGGACAGTTACATATTTAGATAAAATAGATTTTCTGAGAAGCAATTTGCTCGCTGCACACTCTGTTTGGTTGAATGAGCCTGAGGTGAGTAAGGTTCTCCACAATCGGATTCTACTTTTGCATTAAGTACCATGATTGTACTCTAAGAACGTGTGGAATACACAAAATTTATGACTAGGTTAAACTGTATGGCTGTTAACTGTAGGAAGGTTGCCCCTGTGTATGTTCAGTTATGCCAGAAGTCATCACTATACAGAATCAGCATATAACCTTTTGCCACAGCTATACGTGCTTCTTGTACTACCTTTTAATTTGTTACTACCTCTGATCCAAATTAGTTGTTGCAGGTTCACAACATTAGGCAACATTTTGCCTAAATCTGGGACAATTAATTTGGATCAGATGGAGTAGTTTAAATTCCTTACCATGCACTGTCTACCTTATGATAGACTGATAGAAATACGAAGTATAACTTTAGCAAACTTTTCATTTGAGGTTCTCACTTTCAGATAAGTCATTTTTCAAAGGCTGGTGTCAAGGTTTCTCATTGCCCAGCATCTGCAATGCGGATGCTGGGGTTCGCTCCTATTAAGGAAATGCTGGATTCTGGTGTTTGTGTCTCTCTTGGTACTGATGGAGCACCAAGCAATAACAGAATGAGCATTGGTATGCTTAATAATTTCTCTATGAACCCTTATTAATTATTATGAGTCTGCCTAGCTTTCGTCTTTATTTGATACCCATCGACAGCGACTTAGTGAATGGGGGTTCTGTTGAGTTTTCCATCTAATATTTTTTGCCTTTTCAGTTCTTTCATGATTCTTTTGAACACATAAATATTTCATTGCATGCTATACATGTATAATACATAATGCTTTCCATAGTGCGTCGTCCTTTTATTCTCTGAATAATAGTCATGCTAATTTTTTTTGTTACTATGTTCTGTGTCCATGTACCCATTGAAATAGTTGTGCAGATGTTATGCCTAAAAAGATGTAGTCCACTCTATAATTTACAACATTACTGTGTGCTATACAGTTGATGAGATGTATCTAGCCTCCCTTATTAACAAAGGGCGTGAGACCTATATCAGTGGTACAACAAACCCAACTGCACTTCCTGCTGAGACTGTGCTGGCGATGGCTACTATTAATGGTGCAAAAGCAGTTCTGTGGGATAATGAAATAGGATCACTGGAGGTTGGCAAAAAGGTGCTGCCCTAAGCTGCTTTTTTGTCATATGTGGCGTTTGATAACTCTGGTTTGTGCATTCACTTTGGAAGTGGATTCATCTCTACTGTTTAATCATCTTAAATTAAAACTCGTTAATATATTTGGAGCACATTCCCTGAATAACATATTGTCTTACGGAACCACATAAGGATCTTATGGCCAGATTATGGTTTCCTAGAATGATCAAATGGTCCGGATCTTTCAATTTTTGTTTTACACTTTAGATATTTATTTGCAGGCTGACTTGATAGTGGTGAATCCGTTTAAGTGGTCCATGCTTCCATTACATGACAGGTGCGCACCACTGCTATCATTTGTTGTTTTCAAGTTCAAACTGCTGTATTTCTGTAGCGAGTTCACATAGTTCTATTTTAACTCATTGACCAAGCATCATTTGTGTGCATCCATGTTTAGAACATTGCAATAGCATCTGTTCATATTCTATCATGAAGAATTATTTGTTTTATATACAGGATTGTCATAATACATATGACTTTGTTACTTTATATATTTTAAATTCTGTAGCCTACCTACAATGCAACGTTGTAAAGTTAATGAACTTCCACTCTGTGTTCTGGCATAAAATCAAAAAGGAACTTATGCATACTCAACCTTAGATTTTGTGGTAACCAAAATGTGGCAATAAGGAATGCAATTTGAAATCATGACATATATTTTTTATGCTATTACAGCATTGCCAACATTGTTTATTGCATGCGGTCAGAAAATATTGAATCTGTTATGTGCAATGGTCAATGGATTATGAAGGATCAGAGGATTATGAACTTAAATGAGGTAAATCGCTCCCTATCGTTATCTTATTAATATTGTGATGGAGGCAAAATGTACCGGGATTATTTCTACCACTTGAAACCTTCCACTTTGCAAAAAGGCTATAGGAGGGTGGAGAGCTGTAGTTTCATGCAACATTTCTCTGTGGATGGTACTCGTTTTGAAATTATACTTTATTTATTTTCTTTTGCTGGGGTGGTACTCTGAGTCTTCCTGCAGACATTTACCCCCTATGTTCCATATTATGGGGTCTATGGAAATTATTTGCTTCAGCTGGCCGAAACGGCAAGCTGCACGGTTACGAGTTAGGTAAAATTTATGGGGGGTATTTTGGGAAGAAATCGGTCGGGAAGTTTATACACCTAAAATTGTGGAACAAGTGGGAGAAAAGTTATGCCCTATAATATGAAATGGACAAAGTATCAACAATGGAGCCAGGGCTGGACTCTTCTCATAGAAAAAGGCCGGTTCAAAACACTCACATAATTTATAATACTCCCTCCGATCCATAATAAGTGTCGTGGTGAGGCACAACACTTACTATGGATCAGTTTGAACTAAAACCATGACACTTGTTATCGATTGGAGGGAGTAACAACCATTTCATTTTTCTTTTGAAAACTGTGCTGTTGTGAAAGTCTGAAAGATGAACCAACAGAGCAGTTTCGACAAATAATGTTGTGTTGCCGCCTTGGCTGCTCAGCATGTCACTATGTCAGCAACTAGTTGGAGTAGGGAAAACAAAGCAATGCTCGAATATTCATGTGCTGAAAAAAATGCATTTTGCCAAGCAATGTTTGTATCCCATAAGCACAGCTGAGATTAAGATATACAACACTGATGGTGCTTCTGCTGCTTCTAATTTTAACTCTGGTCTAGGAGGAGGTAATTTCGGTGGCGGTGAAAAGAGCAACGGTCCTCCTAGGGCGAGCTGGGATCAACCTCCCCGAAAGGATGAACCACTTGTGATATTTACAATGCTCTTCATGCATAACCTCTTGTGGTGCTGGAGATTAGGCTGCAGCTGTATGCATGTTTGGCAGCGTTGTCCCTCTTGTATGGTGTTGTGATGCTTATAGAGACCTCGCCATGGCACAATGGCTGCAGCAAGACTTGCTTTCCGTATAGCCTCAAATAATGTGTTGTATCTTGTCCGCATTTTAGAATAGAAGTTGCCATGGAGGTTTGTCTGTCACTGCCATGACGAGTGAGGTGGTAAATGGTTGCTTGTGGAGGATAAACAAACCAGAATGTTGCTTGTGGAGGACAAACAAACCAGAATGTTGCTTGTGGATGGTTAAAATGGAACAAGAAGCAAAAACTCATCTCATCTCCGATTGCTGGCCTTCATGTCAACAGGTACAGTTGTAGTTCTACAGCTGGCGTCGATGACCATATCTTGAATAGCACCAGTACGTCGCATATAGTTGCGAGACTGTTCTGCTAAGAACTTGGAGGAACTTTTCTACCTCCTCTCTAGTCGTATACCCTTTGTGGAGGTTCTTCTCGCAGCCTGTCACCCGTGGCTGACGTCCTCCCATGAACCGTTGACTTTTGGAACATGTTACAGACGTCCTCCCATGAATACTACTTACATTGTACTGTATGTACATCTGCTGAAACGAAAAACTTACAATACGAGAGTTGTGTGTAATGATGAGGTGAAGCTACTCCTCATAGGAAAATTCAAACGTTCTGGTGTATGTGATGAATTTGATGAAATTCGCTCAAAAAAGCTCTAAACATGAACACGGAATTTATGATTTATGGCTAATTTATGATTTATGGCTGATAAAACTTGAAACTGTTAGAATGGATTCATATCACCGACTCACATCTTCTTCATGTACATCTTATTTCTATTCGAAGCGGGATTGTGGTGATCTGAATGTAAAAGAGGTGAAGGAGGGTGAAGAGAAGGGAGAGTGAGCATAAGGGCATCTCCAACGATGCAAACGGACGTTGCGCGATCGTTTGTGTTCACGCGGACCGGAAATGCGCCTGCACCCTGCTCTAGCGGGGCGACGCATAGTGTCCGGGCCGTTCGCGGAGATGCAAACGCGACGCAAATATGCGGCATGTTTGCGTCTTCGCGGACGTTGCTGCGTGGTCGCGCCGAGCATCCGCTCGCTTCTCACATGGGCCCGCCTGGCAGCGACCCTGCAGGCTCGAGTCGGCGCGAATTAAAGTAGAACAACTGTCGGGGAGGGCAACCGTCGGAGTGGCAATCGCGCCGATCGACGCGCGAACCGCCGGAATAGAGTGCCGAATCGTCGCGGAAGAGCAACCGCAGACCTCTTTGTTATACGCGCCGCCATTAATCCCCGCTCAATAAGAATCATGCGCCTGCTCTAATTCATCTTCAATCGGCTGCCATTCATCTTCATCTCCAACACCGGCTAGCCACCATGAGCAACTTGTCGTTGCCATTGGACACCGACGACGAGGGGAAGCCGCTGGGATGGCGGCATTGGTGGGATAGAGCTGCCATGCTGAGCAACTCTAGCTCCCCGCCGACGGAGGGCGAGAAGGAGGGGGACACTGTTGGCCACGAAGCCCAGGACCAGGAGGAGGAAAAGGAGGAGGATTCAAACGCAAGGTGGACACGGCTGGAGGCGGAGGAGGTGGCCGAGGAGGCGACGGCGGCAAGGAAGGAGGCAAGGGTGCACGTGCGGGTGCAGGCGCATGCGGAGGCTCGTCATCCGTTCTCCGACGACGAGGAAGACCCCAATGGGCCCTCGTCGGAGGGGAACTCAAGCTCGTCGGACGCGTCGATGACAGTACCTCTTTGGAGGAGGTGACGAGCAGGAAGCGCGTCCGTGAGGATGACTAGGTTGGGCCTTCTAACAAGAAGTACAAGAAGTAGCTAGTTTAAAATTTGTTTGTTCTCGCAGTGTTTTGTTCTCGTAGTTTGTATGTTTAATTTGTTTGAACTTGTTCGATTCTACTTCGCATGGCATGATCAAACAAAATATCGATTCTACTTCGCAGCCGTGCAAGCAATTTAGGAAGGGGTTCATGCAAGTTTCTCCAAAATGCATCGGACCGCTGGGTTGCTCCCGACGCAAACAGACAATTTGCGCCTAGCGACCATTCTGGCGTCCGTGGGCCGACGCAAACGAACGCGCGCAGACAATTTAGACGTCCGAAATGCGTCGCTCCGTTGGAGATGCCCTAACCAGCTCAGGTTTGCTCGCATGCAAGCTAGCAAGAGAATGGATTGGCTCTAAAAAAATGGTGGATTCAGCCGTTCCTCCCATGGTAGGCCCAACGCTGCTTTAAGAACCGTGCTATGCGACGACCCGAAGAAACCCAGGAAACCAAAAGGCCCAAATTTCATGAATGCGGACCAAATGCATAGCAGGCTACCAAGGCCTTGCTTAACTGGACCTACTACAAAAACAAGTACCAAATCTGAAGAGAAGAGGGGCACACGGCATGGAACCGATACGAACCCGTTTTGTAGACTAGGACAAAAATATGCACCACTGTGTCAAGGAGAAAAATCCACATGCGCGTGAGGATGTAAGGGCATCTTCAACGCGGTGACCCATCTCGCGCCGCGTGTCCGGATGGGTCGAGGATTTGGAACAAATGTTAGATACATGAAAGATGCGCCTTGTTGACATATTTCCAATGATATATCATTCTCTTTGTTTGAATTTATCATTTGAAAATTGCGGGAAAATCATTTGGGACCCGTCAATTCAAAAAACCGCGGCGGGAAGTTCAAGCTCACAGCACGAGCAGTGCAAGCGCATGTCATTGGGCAGCTCAATGCCCCATTTTTAGAAATTCAATCCGTGTGTAATTTGAAAAAACTTAATACATAGAAAGTTGTGTTTGCTCCGTAGCTTTCTAACAACATATCATTTGCATCATTCCATCAAACGGTTGAAATAATTGATCGAAATTACCGTACACCCATTTTTTATTATGTCCAGATTATGGTACTTTCAAAATTATTGAAAAACAGTGCCAAATTTAAAAAATTTGAAACATGAAAAAAATGTAAAATTTCATTATCTATGCAACGGTATATCATTTGAACCATTTGGAGAAGGGGTTCGAAAATAGGAGTAATAGTTCGTTTTCTTGCCATTTAGGAACGTTTCGTATTTTTAAAATTAAATTTAAACCGTCCAAAATCTGTGAAAAGTGTGAACAAGAAGAAGTTGCGATTTTTCAATACCTATGCAGCGGTATATCATTTGCACAATTCCGACAAAAAATTGAGAAACTCGAAGTATAATCAATTGTTCTGAAGATACAGGAAGTTCGAGTAAGTTCTGATGGAAAGTTCAACCCTGTTATCCGCTAGGTTCAACCCTGTGTCCAGGAAACTTCAAGTCGGTGCTAAAAATCGCGTTGGGAAGTTCAGTCTCATTTGCACGAGCAGTGCAAGCTCATGTCACCGGGAAGTTCACTGATGTGTTCTTTTACTAGGTGGAAATCTATCATGCAAATCTCATCGTTTTGAAAAACAAAATAATCCCGTCATCCACGAGGAAGTTCAAATATGTGACGATGAGAAGTACAACCATTCGATACGAGCAGTACAACCACTTATTATTATAGGAAGTACACCAAAACCAACAAAATCAAAATGTACAAAAAACAAAATAATCCCCTCATCCGCCAGGAAGTTCAAATACTTGACAACGAGAAGTACAACCATGATGGATTGATAGGGCAGGAAGTTCAACCTTAAAGGGTAGGCAATTCAACTTTGACAGGAGTGCAGGTCAACCTTGCATGCAGGCAGGTCAACATTTTAAAAAAATTGGGCAGTTCAACCACATTGCACGAGCAGTGCAAGCTCACTCCGACAGGAAGTTCAACACTCTGTTATTTGCGGGGCGGAAATCTACGAAAAGTGTGAACATGAAGAGGTTGTGGTTTTTCATTATCTATCCAACGGTATATCATTTGCACAATTCCAACAAACGGTTGAGAAACTAGAAGTATAATCAATTGTTCTCAAGAAACGGGAAGTTCGAGTATGTTCTAATGGAAAGTTCAACCCTGTTATCTGCGAGGTTCAACCCTGTGTCTAGGAAAGTTAAAGTAGGTGCTAAAAATCATGTCGGGTAGTTCAATCTCATTCCACGAGCAGTGCAAGCTCATGTCATCGGGCAGTTCAATGCTTTTTTTTTTTTGCCGGGCGGAAATCTATTGTGCAAATCTCATCATTTTGATCACCGACCACCTCAATCCTTGGAAGCTTTACATGATAGAGTATGAGTCTGATTTAATTGCCTAATGCATTTCAAAATAAATCAAGGGATTTAACCCATCAAATTAAAGTCATCATTTCGTAAATAAGACCGCAAATATGATTTTAAAAACTTTAAAAATTAGTTTTAAACCATACGGATTTTGGACAAATGTTAGATACATGAAAGATGCGCCTTGTTGACACCTTTCCAATGATATATCATTCTCTTTTTTTGAATTTATCATTTGAAAATTGCGGGATAATCATTTGGTGCCCCGTCAATTCAAAAAACCGCCGCGGGCAGTTCAAGCTCATAGCACGAGCAGTGCAAGCGTATGTCATTGGGCAGTTCAATGCTCTGTTTTTAGAAATTCAATCTGTGCGTAGTTTGAAAAAAACATAAAAAGTTGTGTTTGCTCCGTAGCTTTTCAAGGACATATCATTTGCATCATTCCAACAAACGTTTGAAATAATTGATCGAAATTAACCGTCCACACATTTTTTAATACGTCCGGATTTTGATATTTTCAAAATTATTGAAAAATAGTGCCAAATTTAAAAAAACTTGAAACATGAAAAAAATGCGTAATTTCATTATCTATGCAACGGTATATCATTTGAACCATTTGGAGAAGGGATTCGAAAATCGGAGTAAAAGTTCGTTTTCTTGCCATATAGGAACGTTTCGTATTTTTAAAATTAAATTTAAACCGTGCAAAATCTGCGAAAAGTGTGAACATGAAGAAGTTGTGATTTTTCAATACCTATTCAACGGTATATCATTTGCACAATTCCGACAAAAGTTGAGAAACTCGAAGTATAATCAATTGTTCTGAAGAAACGGGAAGTTTGAGTAAGTTCTGACGGAAAGTTCAACCCTGTTATCCGCCAGGTTCAACCCTGTGTCCAGGAAACTTCAAGTCGGTGCTCAAAATCGCGTTGGGCAGTTCCATCTCATTTGCACGAGCAGTGCAAGCTCATGTCATCGGGAAGTTCATTGCTGTGTATGTTTTACTAGGCGGAAATCTATCATGCAAATCTCATCGTTTTGATCACCGACCACCTCAATCGTTGGAACTAAAAGCTTTATATGATAGAGTGTGAGTCTAATTTAATTACCTACTGCATTTCACAATAAATCAAGGGAATTGACCCATTAAATTCCAGTCATCATCTCGCAAATAACACCGAAAATATGATTTTAAAACTTTGAAATTACTTTTAAACCGTACGGATTTGGGACAAATGTTCGATACATAAAAGATGCGCCTTGTTGACACCTTTCCAGTGTTATATCATTCTCTTTGTTTGAATTTTTCATTTGAAAATTGCGGGAAAATCATTTGGGGCCGTCACTCCAAAAACCACGTCGGGCAGTTCAAGCTTATAGCACGAGGAGTGCAAGCGCATGTGAAAGCACACGGATGTCGCCTAGAGGGGGGGGGGTGAATAGGAGGCTTAAAACTTTTACGAGATGGGCTTAACAAATGCGGAATAAAACTAGCATTTACTTTGTCAAGCACAAAGCCTATATACTATGGTTCACCTATGTGCACTAACAACTTATTCTAAGCAATGGTTCACCTATGTGCACCAACAACTTATGCTAAGCAATACAAACAACTTATGTGATAGCAAGATATATATGACTTCAAGCACGATGGCTATCACAAGGTAAAGTGCATAAGTAAAGAGCTCGGCTATAGAGATAACCGAGGCACGCGGGAGACGCCGATGTATCCCGAAGTTCACACTCTTGCGAGTGCTACTCTCCGTTGGAGCGGTGTGGAGGACAAGTCACTCCAAATGCACGAGGGCCACCGTATTCTCCTCAAGAATTCCCACCAAAAGGGATGTCCTTGATCCACTATGGGACCTTAGGAAGGTCACCGAACCCGCACAAAGCTTGGGGCTATCTCCACAACTTAATTGGAGGCTCCCAATAAATTGCCACAAAGGCCTTGCCCTTGAAGAATCTCCACAACTTAATTGGAGTCCCCAAGAACACCACTAAGACGCCACAAAGTCCACTAAGCCGTCTAGGGTCCAAAGACCCAAGAGTAACAACCTTCTTGCTTTCACTTCCACGAATCACCGTGGAGAACCCAAACCTATGCACCAAATGCAATGGCAAGAACACCACAAAGATGCTCAAGTCCTTCTCTCTCAAATTCCAACAAAGCTACAAAAGCTATTGGGGGAATAAGAGAGGAAGAACAAATAAGAGGAGGAACACCAAATTTCTCCAAAATCTAGATCTAGTGGATTCCACTCACAAAGAGAGGGATTTGATTGGTCAAGATGTAGATCTAGATCTCCTCTCTCTTTTCCCTCAAATGGGGGCAAGAATCATGGAGGGATTGAGAGATAGAGCAAGCTTCTCTAGTTCAACAATGGAGGAGAGAGAGAGTGAGAGAAAGCACCAGCCCAAGGAGGAAGAAGGGGGGTATTTATACCCCCCAAGAAAATCGATCCGTTGGGACAACTCGAGGGCCGGATTATCCGGTGTAAGTTAGAGCCGGATAATCCGCCCCCCCTGAAATATCCGGGCAAAAGTCCGGCCAAAAATCCGGCCCCTATCCAGGGTATCACTGAGCCACTTCGCCAAAAGTCCTTAGCCGATTTTCAGGGGCTGGATATTTTGCAAATATCCGGCCCGGAAAATTCGGCCTGGTGATATAGACCTGCTACCTTGTAAAATACAAAACTTAAGATTGGTAGCTCCGAATAGAGTGAAACCAATTTTGTTGGAAAGAGGACGACAAGAGCATACCCAACAAAAATGGAAACTAGTGGGGTGATTTTCTATTATATTGAGAGGTGCGACACCTCAACATGAGAAACCGAGAAAATCACCAAACTCGAAAACGCAACAAGTGATCTATGCGAAATCTGTTTTCGATGAACTAGAGCTTGTCATGAGAATAAGCACAAGCTCTAAAACATCACATGGATAAGATCCAAATAACAACCAAGAAAGATGATGCAAGGATGCAAAGGTTTGAGCTCTCTCCGAACGATACGATCGAGTTACTCACTCGAGAGCCCTCTTGATAGTTAGGCAACTAAACTATAAACCGGTCTCCAACTACACTATGAGACCGGTGAGAAAGAAACCATATCAAGAGCAAACCTTATACTTGCGCATTTCACTTGAGCTCGATGATGACGATCTTGACCTCAACAAGATGGAACGCCTTTCTTGATTGTGCTTGCTTGACGAAGTCTTGTGGATTGCTCCCCCATAATCCACCATGGGAGAGCTTCTTCCTCGGCGCATCTTCACATATCCATGATCACCATATGGATGGCAAGAGTCAAGCAAAGGATCTCTTCAAGATGGCTCATCTTGAACTTGCACTTCATTTCTTCATGGCAAGCTTAAAGCATATGATCTCTTCAAGTTGGCTCATCTTGAACTTGCACTTCCTTTCGTTGATGTCTTGAAGTTAACCTTGACAGCTCACTTCATCTTCATCTTCAAGACATACTTGACACTTGATCTTCTTCATTTGCTTCTTATTGCAATCTTGAAGCCAACATATGGTTCAAGCATTGCCTATGAATAACTCCTACAAATATAACGCAATGCAAACATTAGTCCATAAGGATTGTCATTAATTACCAAAACCACACATGGGGGCTCCATGCACTTTCAGCATGTTAGTGGACAGTTCAATGCTCTGCTTTTCGAAATTCAATCCGCGTGGAATTTGAAAAAGCTAGCATGAAAAAGTTGGGGTTTCTCTGTAGCTTTTCAACGACATATCATCTGCATCATTCCGACAAACGGTTGAAAAAATTGATAGAAATTATCGTTCGTCCTTTTTTAATACGTTCAGATTACAGTATTTTCAAAATTATTCAAAAACTATGCCAAATTTTAAAAAACTTAAAACATGAAAATTTTGCGAAATTTCATTATCTATCCAACGGTATATCATTTGCACCATTTGGAGAAGGGGTTCGAAAATCGGAGTAAAAGTTCGTTTTCTGGCCATATAGGAACGTTCCGTATATTCAAAATTAAATTTAAACCGTGCAAAATCTATGAAAAGTGTAAATATAAAGAAGTTGCGGTTTTCAATTACCTATCCAACGGTATATCATTTGCACAATTCAGACAAACGGTTGAAATTGTTTATCAAAATTACCATTCGCCTGTTTTTTTAATACGTCCGGATTTCAGTATTTTCAAACTTATTCAAAAACTGTTCAGAATTTGAGAAAACTCAAAACATGAAAAATATGCGAAATTGCAATATCTATCCCACGGTATATCATTTTCTCCATTTGGATAAGAGGTTCGAAAATCGGAGTAAAAGTTCGTTTTGTGGCCACATAGAAATGTTTCATATTTTCAAAATTAAATTTAAACCGTGAAGAATCTGAGAAAAGTGTAAACATGAAAAAGTTACGGTTTTTCATTATCTATTCAACGGTATATCATTTTCACAATTCAGGCAAACGGTTGAAAAAATCGATGTAAAATCAGTAGCTCCAACCCCTGTTATCCAGGAAGTTCAACCCTGTGCTCAGGAAAGTTCAACTCGGTGCTCAGAATATATATATATATATATATATATAGGTCTGCTATTCTCGAACCGGTTCGAGAATAACTATTCTCGAACCCTTTCTGAACTTCCGCGTGTTTTCCTAGTGAACTTCTCGACGGAATACCAGAATTGCATGTTCGTGCGGACAGTATTTTCATGATGATTTTCAAACCGCTTATCGGATTGATGCGTATAATATACCGTTGGATTCGCACTGAAATTTCGCAACTTTTTCGTGTTCATTGTTTTCCCAAATTATATATTGATTAAAACTAATTTGAAATATACAAAACAACGTTTTCGCGGATTTCTCTATTTTTGTACAGTTTTGGGGTTCCAGTTTTCAAACCGTTTATCGGAATGATGCGTATGATATGCCGTTGGAAAGGTGCTGACTAGGCGCACCTTTTTCATGAAGAACACTTTTCTAAAAAATTTATAGTTTAAGAGCAGATATGAAAATACGTGATTACGTTTTTCTAACTTCTCGGTTTTTCGAACTGTTTTTGGGGCTTATTTCCGAACCACTTATCGGAATTTTCCAAATGATATTGCGTTGAAAAGATATTGATTAGACGAATCTTTTTCATGTTGAATGTTTTTCCAAATTCTAAATGGTTTTAGTTTAATTTCAGAAATACATAAAAGTGAAGATAATGTCGACACAAGAACATTTCGAAATTGGCTCATCTAGATTGATTAGGTGTGGCATTGCGATATGTTGGAGTATTAGTAGAGTTATATTAGTGCTAATTGTACGTTGAGTTGGTCGATTTGCGCAATCGGTGGTTGTACGGACGATTTCTATGCGTATGATTTCCGTCCAGAAAAACAGAGTGTATGAGGTGCTCGAATATAGAAGTGAACTTCCTTTATATCTGTTAGTGAACTTCCGATCGTGGTATAAAAGTTTCAGGCATGTAATAAAATTATAGCGAACTTATGTGGATGTGAACTTCTTCTTCCCTGAATCTGAACTTCCCAACGGACTTCAATATTGTACAGGGCGAACTTCTGAAACTTTAGTCTAGTTTGAAGTGAACTTCAGAAAATATAGCGAACTACCGTCGCATCTGAACTTCCCCTTATCTGCATCTGAACTTCCAGACGGACCTCAACGTTGTAAGGAGTGAACTTCCGTTTCAGATATGAACTTCTATACGGGGAGTAAATTCCCGTACGGAGGTAAGTGAACTTTCCGCTGCAGGGAAGTGAACTTCCTGACGGAACACCAAAATTTCATGTTTTGGCGGACAGTGTTTTGCGGCCAATTTTCGAACCACTTATCGGAATGACGCATATAATATGGCGCTGGAAAGATATACAAATTGCGCATCTTTTTTGTTTATTATTTTTTTCGAAATTCTGCATGATTTAAAACTAATTTTAAATATACGAAACAATGTTTTCACGGATTTCTCGATTTTACTAAACTTGTTTGGCTCTAGTTTTTAAACCGTTTGTCGGATTGATGGAAGTGATATGTCGTTGGAAAGCTATTAACTAGAAGAAACCTTTTCATGTTGAACATTTTCCCAAATTCGTCACGGTTTAAGAGCAGATTTGAAAACGATTGTTCCCATTTTCCAAACTTCACGTTTTTTCAACGGTTTCTTAGGTTGTAATTTTTAACCGCTTGTCAGATTATTGCAAATGATATGTGGTTGGATAGATATTGATTAAGAGAAACTTTTTCATGTTGAACATTTTTCCAAATTCCAAACTGTTTAAAATTAATATCAAAAATACCCACAATCGGATGCAACGCCGACTCGAAACATTTTAAAATTGTCTCACTTAGATTGGTTAGGTGTGGCATGTCAGCACCGTGGAGTATGAGTAGAGTCATATCATTTCCAATTGCATGGGGTGGCGGTCAATTTGGGAAACCGGAGGCTGTACACACGATTTTCATGCATATGATTTCCGCCTAGAAAATGCAGACTAGTTGAACTACCCTGAATATGAGAGTGAACTTCTCAGGACATGCTAGTGAACTCGTTGACGGAGTATGTAAATTATCGATTTTGCTTTCAGTTTGTGTGATAGTTTTCAAACTATGATACAAATGATACATCGCTAGAAAGTTATGAAAAAAGTGCAAATTTTCATATAGAATATTTCCAAAAAAGTCCAGTTCAAAATATACTAATGTATGGAATTATCTAACTTCTCTGTTTTTGTTCTATTTTCTCTTGGTGGACTTCGATGTTTTGTATATCAAACAGCGGAAGCCTAAACAGTGAACTTCATTTGTTTTTTAACATTTATAGGAAAAGGATACATGTGCTTTACATTAGATATTTTCATATGAAGCACATGGTACCAGGATGCGTAGTACAAAGCGTAAACTGACATACGTACATACTGAACTTTCACACATATATAAAGTGAGCTTCCAGAAACAAATTCTACAAAAATCTTAATAATAAGGGATCTTCACATACATGCAAACCAAAGTTCCTAACAAATAAAGAGGAACTTCACAGAATAATTCGTTGAAACAAATAGCTAGCAGCATCACAAAATACAAAATATCAGTATACAAAACAAACTTCCAAAATAAAAATAAGCTAACTTCATATGGGGACGAGGTGAACTTCTTTTTCTATTTGAAGCCGATGAACCGATTGATGCAAATATTCAATTACAGAGAGAATCAATTAGGGTGTGTTACAGAACTTTCTAGGCAAGAGCCAAAATATAAAAAAACTGAAGCTAACCACATCAGGTACTAGTTGTGCGCATATAGGATTGTCCGCTACTTGTAAAAATATGCAGTGTGCTGCCTCATCATTGGTATGCTGCTGGGGGGCTGCTGCTGTGTAATGAGCCTGGACTCGTTGTTGTCTGTGAGCCGCCCCCGTTGTGTAAGGCCGAGAGCTTGGGATGGCAGCCATGTCATTGGCGAGGTGCGCGTATGAGCCCGAAAGTGCTGGTGCCAATGAACTCCTACACGCGGCTTTGTGAACTCCCATCGGTGGAAGGCACGGTCAACCAGACGAGTACAGGAGTGAGACCAGTGAGGCAGGGAACGGGGTGGTTTGGAGAAGCTTAGGACCATGGCTTCAAAGGTACACCAAACGCCATCTTAAGGGAGCTCCAAGTGTTGTTCCTGGAACAAAAGGTAAAGTGTTCTTGTATCAGTGTAATGATTATACTTGGATCAGTAGGGGAAGGCTATGGTCAGGACTAGAAGAGACATAAAATAAATACAAAGACCACAACATGTTTCTACTTGCTATCACTAGGTATTCAGTTCAATTATATCCTAATAATACCATGTGTGGATTCAGTTAAAGAAAATGAAGCTATGTTTATCAGGGGAGGCAGCGTCCCCTGCCGCAACAATGTTTTTTATGATAAACTTTTTGATGTGGGCTTTAACTATTGGACAAAGTGAACTTCCATTTAAAAATTGGTAAACTTCATGTGTGGACGAGGTAAACTTGTATGGCTGCCAGAATAGAAACTGGACCTGACCACATCAGGTACTAATTTCTAACATATTAGAGGAACTACAATTTCCCAGATTTATGAGTAAACATATGACAACTGTTCTCAATGTTTCATTGGCCAAGATGAGTTGATCGGTCTACATTTCGCTAGTTGAAACATATTGACAATGAACTGTCGTAGTTTGCTGAGTGTACTTCAGTTATTAGGGATGAAATTAACTTGGGATGAACTTTGCCAACAATGGACCAGAACTTCCATTAAAATTTTAATGTTATGGAAATAAATGGCAAGTGCACTGTCTAAACCGAATGAATGAACTTCCTAAAACTAACAAGTGACCGCATGGCATTTTCTGCTATCTTTTTTTAACAGGAAGTGAACTCCCTATTTTGGCCTAATTGAGCTGCTCACAATTAACATGTGAACCGCTCAATGCTGTAGATAAAAAAGCAAGTAAAACCAAGAATAAAATCACATGAAGCAATAGCATTTTGCATAGTAGCAACCAGCCTATCAACCATAGTCCACAGTGTGAGGAGCAGGCTGACCTGGGCATGAGAGACTCGCCGAAGCCATGGACTCCTGACACATTATTGCTTCCATGATGTGAGTGAAGTTAACTGGTAGTGGTCTGCCTAGGGGACCACGGCGGCGCTCATAGGAGTCCACAGCCACGCACCTGGGAGACCAAACTTCATGTCGCACTAAAGCAATCTTCCTAATAATCATTTTTTTTTTTGCATCCGGTTAATCTCTCACATTCAACATTGCACATGATGGAAAAAAGTTACAGACCACTAGACAAAAACGACAAATGAACATAGAAATGAACTTTTCCGTCCAAACATAGTGAACTTCACAGACCGGCGGACCAATTTTTTCTAAATGTGTTCCCCTGTTTCAATTAATGTTCCATCAATCTCGCATCTCTCTTCTTCTCAATAATTGCACAGAATAAAAATTACATGGAAGTAGTTGACTACACATTAAAGCTTTGGATTTGAAGTGAACCTCACCATTAGTGAATTGCTTCAAATAATCATGCAAACTGCTATTTTGAAGTATTTTTAATCAGAGTTCATACAAATACCGGTGGTCAATAAACCTTCAACTTATACGTGGATAAACTGAACTTCATGACAATATAAAGCCTTACTTCAATGGAGAGAGAAAGTGAACTTCAGTAATAAAATGAACTTGCCCAGAAAATGAACTTACTCACAAGAGTAAACGAACCTGAGACAGCAATGTTCGCCGGCTAACACGGAGCTATTATGTGCACCATACAACTATTATGTGCAGAAGAAACTCAATTCACTTAGTACTATATGCGCATAAGAAAACCAAAGTAGCAACCACAATTCATATTGATCAGCACCGGGAGTAGAAAGTTGACCTGGGCACAGGAGACTCTCAACTGCCTTAGTTGAAGCAGTGGACTCTCGGGGCGGTGGTGGGTGGACTTCCTGAGTTGACTTGAGTGAAGTGCCAGGGAACAATCAAGTGCACTGCCATCAAAATTCTAATTATTCTTCATACTTGCACTATACTTAAGACTTCTACTATCATATACATCACCAATTAGGAGAAGTTAACTCCACAAATAAGAAGAATTGAACTTCCGATGATGAAAAATAAATTTTGCACATTGTTTGGTTTCTATATCTGCATCTTGCAATGTTTTTTGTGCAGAACTTCCTATATCAACAAAGTGAACGTACTGAAAAAATATAAATTTCTCAAGCAGAAGTGAACCTTGCAACCCAAAAATTAATTTAGTTTTAGCACCTACAGTAAGAACCCCTACCGCTGGAAAGGCCTTGCGCTGCTACAATAAATCCTACTGCATTCTCCGCTCGACAACACCAATATCTAAACCGTGTTAGGTTAACTCCCAGGATGCTCACAGTGGACTTCCCAACTCAGCACGGTGGTTACCACAGGGAGGTGCTAGCCAACGGGGAGGCGCAAGCATAACAACAGATCACAATCTAAGAAAAACTGAAACATCAAACAATCTCTTACTGAACTTCCGACAAAGCAAAATCGCCTAAAAAAGTAAAGTGAGTTTCCCAGTGACACACACATCATAGGAGTTCAAAGGAGGGAGCTTACTTGTGCAAACAACAACAAACTGAACCGACCCATGGCTAATAGTGAACTGCACCAGTGTCAGATGTGAACTGCACCACAGTCGCTAGATAGAGATGGCATCCTGATCAAGGTAAACCTGCCAATAATTAATAAGCATATAAGAACTTTTTCAACAATTTCAGACTGTTAAGTCATTATGCTTTAAAAAGTGCCAATAAAATCCAAGTTGCTATGAAGAACTAGATAGTCAAAGAACCAAGGCAATACGTGAAATAGGAAAACTGAACTATTGAAGATATATAAACGTAAGTCCACACAAAATAGAAGCGAACTTCCTTACTACGCCGATTTATGGCAATAGTAAAGTCACTACTTCAGAATAATAAAATTTGTATGTTTTCCATTCTGTTTAATGCTCACAAGGAGAGGATAGGCTATGTTAATATAATCACAGTAGGACCCTTTGTTGTGACAAATCGCAAAGGTAATGATATGAATCCTATCAATTTTATTGCTGAGATTGGGTGACTACAACACAAAGTAGTTTATGGCTAAAATGTTCAGAAGTTTGCAACATCACAACTGTGAAAACAACAAATGTTCACAAATTCTTCAGATATGCAAAAGAACTTCGACCGCAGGAACAACTGAACCACACAAAAAATTAAACTAAACTGCTCCAGAAATTGTGCCATTGGGGAACCGTGGTCGGTACAACAGTCAACTTCCCATGGGAGCGCAAGCATGAATACATCCAATTGTGATCGGTTTTTGAGGCAGAACCTGGAGAGGCGTAGATGCACACAAACTGCATTGCTCCCATGTCAGAACTTCGTGTAAAAGAATAGATGAACTGCTAGAATTAGTTGAACTGGACTTGGATATTTTGAAGTTCTGAACTTCTGAAATATATTTCCTTGTTTATTAAAAGAAAGTTCTGACCATGAAATGCTAACTCTAAGTCAATTAAGTTGTGCCATAATTGTATCTTCCTAATAATAACATATGGCCTAGACAAAACTATGTCAAACAAATCTGAAAAAGGTGGATACGAAGGACACTTTGAAGTGCTGCCGATGCCCTACCGTGAACTTGCAGAGAGGAAGAAAGTGCGAGGTTGCCTGGTCAAGAGTTTCAAAAACTGAACTTCGGACAAGCTAGCAATCGAATCGCTGTATTTTTTGCGGGGTGAGGTTCTATTTGCTTATTACAATTTTCGATTCTAGTAAGAGAACTTCAATTGCTTTATACGTCAAGTACATATGTTTTTTTATAGAGTGAACTTCAGGATTTAAGTAAACGAACCGTTGACGCTTAACAAGTGAACTTATTTTTTCAAACCTACAGAGTGATTTTGCTTAATAGGTTAGTGCGATACAAATTTTTAAATCTATGAACTAAGCAAACAAAACAATTTGATTTTTCTAATCAAAAGTCAAACTTCATGAAAGATAAATGTGATCTATTTTTCCTCACGGAAAGGTGCCAACATTAATTGAAGTCCCAACACGGGACTAATTAAACCTCTCCTAGAAATAAAGTGGACTTTGGAACTGCACTGTACTTCTCTGTCTTTTTACTGTATTTTGCTTTTTAACTGAAACTATGCATCGTAGAAAATGAACTGCCCCAAAAATAATGAACTTGTGCTGGGAATAAAAAGTGAGGGGGACTGGATTACCTGGCGAATTAAAGAGATCTTCTCAACCGCATTGCATGATGTTTTATTCCTTTTTGCTATGCAAATCTAACTGAAACCACCAACACAGACAGTACGAGCTTCCTAGAAATTAAGAATGAACTACCAAGCACCAACTCAGACATAAGAAATCAATGGGCACCAAGATTAAATCCCCATCGCCATCGATCACAGGAAATATCACATGGGTGGCTACTAATATGCTTGTTGTTCACCATACGGGCCATTGAAGGAGTGCCTGCCGGTGATGGCCACTGCTGACGTATGTCGGTACGCCGTGAAGTACCGAGTACACGCGGACCTACTCTAGTCCTCGAAAATCATGCGCGTGGTATAGACTCCCAGGAGCGGCGCGGTGGATTCCCGTGGTCACTCTCCATGGACTCGTGTGGTAAACTGAAATTCTTCAGAGAAGGAAAAAGAACTTCGACTGCAGGACAACTGAACCGCACAATGCAAATGAAATGAAGTGCTGCAGAAGCAACCTCTTCATTGCATCTCCTCGAAGGGGAACCTGAGCGGCGCCCCAGGTCAGTCCCTCCCACTCTTTCAACTTCCTTCTCTGACTAGCAGGCAGGTTGCGCGGGCGCCGACTGGTATCTCACCTGCATCTCTCCCAATCCAGTAGGTGAGGCCACAACCATCTCTGACATCTCTTTGTTTCTTCTTCTGAAGCCTAAGAACAGGAAAGATCCTAACAACTTCAGTGACAGTAGAGTCCCTATTTTTTGCTTTAAATTTCCTAGTCTACAGTTTTCATCACACCCATAGACACCGGCTACTGAAACAAAACAAGAAGGATCCTAACAATTTCAGTTAGAAGGCTGTACATTTCATCACAGACTTAGTTGGTTCACAAATCTTCCTCTGCCCGTACAAAATACAAGAAGCCACCCTGAAGCTGCACCTGCATCTCCAGTTTGCTAACAGTATCCACCCAAGAACTTCTGATGAAATCACTTTGTCCTAGCCCTAAGGACCAAAGTAACGATCCCACGAAGCAAAAATGCACCGGATTTGTATGTAACTGAAGCCACCCGCCGAGGAACAAATCAAGCACACATGGTTCATCGGACAATCGACCACGGGATTACTTACCGGCGCGACGAGAGAAGCCGGAGCACGGGTCCCCGATGGGCGGCGCCGCCCCAAGCGGGACGGCTAGACGGGCTCCAGCGAGATCACTCGCGCACTCCGGTTTGGCTCGCTGCTCGCGGATCGGATGGCGGGCGACGCAAGCAGCGGCAGAGAGGGGAGGAGTTTGGATCTTGAGGAAAGCTTGGGGCAGCGCGTCGGGGAAGAGGAGTAGGTGACGGCGCCGCCCGCTTGTGGGGAAGGTGCGCCGGAGGGGATGGGGTCGGGCGGCGGGCCGGGGAAGAAGGGTAGGTGAGGGCCGCCCGCCGGTGGGGATGGGGTCGGGCGGCGAGCCGAAGAGGACAGCGTGGGGGCGCGCCGGAGAGGACAGGGTGGGGGCGCGCGGCAGGGGAACTGTGGGCGCCGCCGGCCACCGGGAATGTAGGGGATGGGGGAAAAGGTCGGGAGAGGAAGATAAGGTCGGGTCGGGTGGGGTGACGACCCGGTTCGGTTTCTTCCGTGTATGGGGTCGGGGTCGGTTCGGTCGGTAGAAACTAAAGCGGGAATAGGGGGTTCGAGAATAGCTATTCTAGAACCCCTCTTAAGGGGGTTCGAGAATAGTTGGGTTCTATATATATATATAGAAACTCTATTAGACATCCTAGGTGCAGAATAAGTAATTCTGCACCCGGGTCGGTTCAACCGAGCCGGATCGTGTAGCGTTTGCACCGAACCTCCGCATGTGCTTGGCAACCCACCGCTGTACCGCATCACGTCGTAATTTTCTTTTGCATTTTATAAACTCCGGCGGTTTTGTTTGTGGGGGAATTTATTTTTTGCCCCCCTTTACTTGGTACTTCTACAATTTGCCCTTCTTTACTTTGACCTTACATATTTGCCACACTTTACTTTGGTAAGTTTATGATTTGCCCTTTTGAATTATTTTCTTTTCTATTGAGATCTTTGAAAAATATCCAAGACAGAACTGCCCCTGATTGCATCTGATTGCACGCATCATATTCCTCCGCCCCTTCAAGCCGCCGCCGGCCGCCTGCTCGCGCTCCTCCGACGCCGGCGCCGGCAACGGCTGCGCCATGCACCTACTGCCTGCTCGCGCTTATTCGTCCGCGTCGCCCCGTCCCACCTCCCGCTCGGTCTACAAATCAATGCGCTCCGCGACTCCGGCCTCCTCGCGGCCACCAACGGACTGGCTACTCTCCAGGCGCGCGCCGTTTCCGGGAGGCCGTCGCGGTCTTCTCCATGCTCCTGCGGGCGACCTCCGCAGCCGCGCTCCCATCGAACTGGATCACCTATGGGCTCACCATGGCCGGGCACCACCAATTTGATGTGCTCTTCTTGGTCAAGATGTGGGCATCGGCTACCACTCGGGCTGGTGATGGTAGGCAGCGCCTGAGATGGGGATGGTGATGCGACGGGGACGGCAAGACCGTGCGTCTGTTCCACAGCCATGGTGCTCTGTTCGAACTGAAAGGGGACATGGAGATGCTCATGTGCGTGCGAGCGAACAAAACGAGAGAGCCTCCATTCAGTCAAACGGCCAGGGGGTAAATCTGTCATCCCACGTAGGCATGGGCTGTCAGGGTCAAATAATCAAGCGGCAAAGTAATGTGGGGCAAAAAACCTAGTACAATGTAAAAGAGGGCAAAAGATAGAAGTTCAAAGAAAACAAGGGCAAAAAGTAAAATTCCCCTTTTGTTTGGGAGCTAGCCCACTACGCAGCCCTACCTGAAATTTTTTCTTGCCTTTTTCTAATCCAGAGCGTCCAGCGATGAGCGGTTTGGAGATCGGAATTGAGGCGCGGCGGCGACCGGTTTCGCGTCTGGCGGCGGCGGCGGCGGCGGGGTAGCTCCGGCTGAATCGGGAGCCAGGCGAGTAGGGGGTTGGTTCTGCGCTCTCGCTGGAGTCGGCGACGCCGTGGCCGGCCGGCCGAATCGGCGGCATGGTGAGCAAGCGGGTCGTAGCTGCGGGCGGCATCGGCATCGCCCCCATCTTCTCCTTTCTCTACCACAAGTGCTGTGCTGCCTTTCGCCGGTCATACTGCGGCAGCCCGGCGAGCGGCGTCTCACGAACTCGGTCCGCGTTCATCTTCCGTTCAGTCTAAAATTTTCCGGTACGATCCATGCGACCTCTTCTCCGGCAAACTGCATCCGTTGTATGTGCAGACGAATAACGCGTCCACAATTACATCGATCCGCACTGAATTAGTTGGTTTAGCCGCTAGTACTAGCAGCCACACTGAATAAAATTTGCCTGTTCTATCTTTTCCAGTGCGAGGGTACTCTTGGAGGTTGCTTTGCTTCTGCTAGTGTATTCTGTTATGGTGATTCCGTTTGGAGGCAGCGGTGCAACACCATCTTCCTCACACCTTATTTGTTATGTTGCCCCTTTTACAGTAGAATGATAGATAGCACCAGCATATTACATGATGCTTGTGTTTGCATATATTTTATACATCGATTAGTGCTGCTGATTTAGTCATTGACGCAAATATGGTGCAAATTCTTTAGTAAGTTATCTTTACAATTACTTTGTCACTGCACACTCTTTGAGGAATTAAATTGATGACAAATTGCATGCTATTCTTGAATAAAGCAACCTGTATAATTATGTTTTCACTGCACGGAAAGGGAAAAATCCCCACGGAAAGTGCAGTGGCCGCCCGTTCCTTTATGGTCAATTTTTCAATCAGAACTAGCAAGAAGGTAAAACATGTTGCTGGTAATTATGTCCTGTTCTTTGAAGTTGACATAATAGTACAGACCCACCAATTGTTGTGTTTATGTTTAGCTTTGGAAAATGGATTCATCCTGTACTAGAGGGTTCTAATTACCCATTATTATTTTCCATGGATTAGAAACTTAAGCATTTCCAGTATGCAATGATTTCCATTCTCAGGTCTTCTTTTGTTGACAGTGAGTACTATTCAAGCATTGGTTGCTAGTGATGTTTGAGATTATTTTTACCTCCTATTGAGGCATCAAGGTACAACTGCATAGATATTTATTCATTACCTATTCATATTTCTTTCTTCACCAATTGCTTTTAAAGGCATTACCCCCTTTCATAAGCTGTAGACCATTCAAATTAACCAATCCAACATTTTTCACTTACCTATGGACCATTTTTTTTGAGGTCTTAGGGGGTGGGGCAGGGAGGAGATACCCCATAGCTTGTTGCATTCACTCGAAGCTGACTCGGAACATTAAAAAGTTCAGATTACAAATGCCCATAGACAGCTAGCAAGGGAGATAGAGTAATGCCACACTAGCCTACGCAGGAGAGCAGAAAAGATCGGTAATAGAGCAGACCTGTTTTTATCAGCCATTGCATTATTTTTTACACGAAGTGCAATTAAGTCACCAGGGCATCGAATGACCCAGTTAGCCCCCCTTGTCCGCTCCATCACATATGCTCGATGTGGTTTAGTGTACCAACCGTGCTCGCATCACTGGCCGGCCGACATAATTTCCTTTCGCTTACTTTACGTTGCTTGACCCAGCTAGTCGCCCTTGTCAGCTCCATCGCACCTGCTCGGTGTGATTTAGGTACCAATTGTACTCGCATCACTGGCCGACATAATATCCTCTCGCTTCTTTTACGTTGCTTGGGACAGTTAATTTCTTTCTCGTTGTGGGGGGCTCGGTTTGGGAACTACCGACTCGGCATTTTCTGTTCTAATTGGGATCGGTAGCCGCATGCTGTTTTGAAGGCAGGCGTCGAGAGCTTTCAACGGCGAGGGTGCAGGCACGCGACAGCTGTAGTTGGCCTTGTCGGCCGACGGTAGCATCGCATCGATGTTGCGGGAACTTTTGACAGCCGTCGGTGACTCGTTGGCTGACGGCAACATCAAGGAAAGTGGCGCTGCGAGAGGCGTCATGGTGTGGTGGGTGGCTGGCACAGCAGCGACCGATGCGAGAAGCTTCACCACTTGGTGGGGCCGGACTGCGATGAGTGGGTAAGTAAAAATTCTATGCCAAATGAATTTATCTGCCTCCAATTTTTGAATTGATATATTATCATTCCCGGCAACATATTGTGTCGTAATCATTTATGGCCGAAGATACTAACACGAAAAGTACTAAAGAACAACTTATGTATTTAACCCTGCAATATTGTAGAACACTCTTCCAGTTCAGGGAACCCTGATACATTAAACAAAAATCTTGTGTTTTTATGTTCCTGTGAATCAAAGAAGTTTTTTCTCTTGCAAAGTCCCCTAGTCATGCCGAAAAAATATCAAGGATAGGTGTAGCTGACTAATGCCCACAACCACGGTATACTCAAAAAGTGTTCTCCCATCCATGTTCATGACTCCAGGATGCAACTCTATATACTCTGAATGTGGCTAATTCCTCTTTGTTTTATTTTTTTTGTTTGTTAATGTTTGGTAGGCAGAGTATATAGTTATCCTGAATCCGAATGTAGGCTTACAGGGTCCAACTAGTCTCTACATCATCGTAAATATACGGATGATGATGTGACAATGAACATTCATATCTTCTTAAAGGCCATGTCACCTTCGTACTGAATCAATTTTTGCCAAAGGAATTCTTTGGTTGCAAATTATGTTCAGTTTCTTGAATCATATGCTAATTCTGACCCCATTTTTCAGGACAGCCAGTAATGTTCAAAACATTAAGAGGAACTGGGATGTGTCCTTCTCCTGGGGTACACATGGAAATGTAGAGCTGCACCGCATGTTCTGGTCTTCAGCGCCGAGACACCTAGTAGGATGGAAATACAACATCAAGGCATAGTGTACTGGAGTTGTTGATGTAACTAGATAATTCGCACTGACTGTAATTACGTTCACATATTTCATTTATTTTCGATATGCACTTTATTCTATGGGCACATGAGGCTATTCGTGAAATACCTAGAGACATGCGTGCATGTTGACATATGTATTGTTTGCATGAAGTTCTTACCTACTGAGGCACGTAAATCTTACATTGTGTAAACAGGCCGTCCTTTTTTCTCATTGGCACATCAGAACCTGTCAGTTAGTTTTGCGTACATTTATTATAGTGTAATCCTTTTAATCAATTTTTTTAAGTTGCCTCGAAAATTTCTTCGCGTTATTTAGGTGTAATCTGGACTTTTATCAAATTTTTAGGTTGCCTCAACTGGTTGGCCTAATTTCTTGCGATGGAGTACAACTTCAGTTAGTCAGACCATATTCTTTTGTTCGTAAGCAGATTTTATTAGCTAAGGTTTTTTCTCTTACATAGATGTTGGATACACGGGTTGGCTTGGTATCTTTCCTTGTGGCATGCAAGGATTCTTACGCTGCACCAATGAAATATTACGTAGTGGAAAAGTCGAGCGGACGAACCGGACTGAGCGCGCATGAGTGAGCGACGTAATTTTACGTTGCCTGGCGCGCGGGCGGTTGGAACCTGGAGCGGACGCGCAGGCCGGTAGAGGTACTGCCGATACGTCATACGTGGGTGGGCGGGCCGGGCGGGGAGCAGAATAATATTCTGCCCCGACAAAAGTTTTCGTATGTAACCAAACTGCAGCGCTAGCTATCGTTGCCATCCATTATGCGCCAAGATCAGTGCTAAGAATGGGCATTTCTTTTACCTAAATGGGCTGATTCGTTTTTAGTGCCCCGATGCTCTGGTGCGTAGCTGGCTTTCCAGCAGACCGGCCAGACTGTGTGCTCTGCCGAGCGGAGACTCGTTGGACTCGTCGCTTCCTATTACGTTGGGTTTGGCATCTACTCCTACTCGTACCATTTTGTCTAGAGCACATGGCATCTACCTCGTGGCAGGTTCTTCCCGTCTCAACCAGAGCCCCCTCCCTCCTCGCACCTGCATTCCTTCCCGGTGGCCGGTGTCGACCCCGCAGATCTCGGCTTCGCCCAGATCCCGGTGTCGGCCAGCCTTCCCCCCCCCCCCACCTACCCCACGCATCCAAGGAGAGATTCTGGACTCCATCCCTCCACTTCCCGGCGGCCGGCGGCGCCCCGCAGGTCCCTACATCGAGCGGATTCCGGCGGCGGCCGGCGGCGCCCCGCAGGTCCCTGCATCGAGCGGATTCCGGCGGCGGCTTGCCGTTTCGCGAAGCGTCCACCTCCCCCTCTCGGGCCCTCCTCCCTCCCCGCCACGCCTCAATCCCTCGACCCCGGTGGCCGGCGGCGCTCTGCAGTTCCCCTGCATCGTGCGGGTTCCGGTGGTGGCCTCCCTCCGTTTACCGGCCGTCCGTCCCGCCAGAGACGACTAACAATAGCCGTGCTCATTCCTGCGGCAGGAGTCGGTCCCGGAGGCGTCGAAACATCGCCATGGAAGAAGTTGAGTCCCCAGCCTTTTTTTTCAAAGCAAAATCAAAGGTTACCACTGAATCCTTTTGCCACTTCTCCTGCAGTTTATTTCACACCTTCGGTATCTAATTATTTGTCAGCGTTAATCTAATTTATTGACGATTTTCGGTAGACCATCTATATTGATTGCAATTCTTTATTCCTGGCAGGCACCATCATTTATCGGCGTGCTCGTTCATGGCCAGCGATTGGAACACCGCGGGGAGTACTCAAGATGCGTCCTATGGAAGGGGTCTTCCGATGGCGCCCTGTCCACGGTGCGGTGCATCTCATTGACATGGGGGGTGCGAGAACGGAAGGAACGCTGGAAATTAGTACTTCAAGTGCTGCAGGAACCTAAGCGTAAGTCGCTGATCTATCAGACGTGTAATGTTCATGCCTTTCTCCAGACCCAATGGCGATTTGTCAACCTATTTGATCATATAGTCTGTTAGTTCGTGCTATCAGTAGTTAGTACTCCCTACTGTATATCATATTTTCTTGTTCATTCCCTAGTAGTGTCTTCTGAACTCTGCATGTACATGGCATACATGTTTGGTCTCATGTAGTCTCGAAGTTGTCCTCCAGAGCTTTTCCATGTTTGACTGTGTAGTCTTAGAAGGGATTCCCGTTCATAATAATGTCCAGGTCCTATCTGTCATCAATTATGGCAGTTGGGTAGAAGTGTTTCAGGTTCAGCAAAAACGTGATTTAAATCTGATTTTTTGTAAAAGCACTCAAACAATGGTGTTCGACCAAGAAATATAAATGGTGGGAATATACCCCTTGTTAATTTAAGCAATCGGTGTTTGTATGTCACCACATATACGGAATTAGGGTCTGCATCGGGTTATTTTTTCCATATAATTGAACTCTAGACCTTGTCAAGTAAGTTATTCGGCACCGGCACATAATCATTATTGCATTGTGTTATCGTAGTTAGTGTTAGTAGCAGTCAAGGCGAAGAGATATCACATTACCTGAACAACCACCCTCCAGTTTTGAGGGTTTTATATCACCATCCAACATATGCATTGACTTCTGTCTTTCCTGATGTTAAATCAGTAATACTGTTAAGGTTTAGGTCTTGTCATATGAAAGTGTCATGATATTTTTTCCTTTCTCTGCAGGAGTTCTCACCATGCAGGTTCTTCATATGGAAGGACACATATATTGAGCACCAAGGTCATCAGGCATAATGGCAGCAGATCCATCTGGCATCTTCGAAGGCCAGATAGAGTCTGCACCTGCTGTGGCGTCACCATCATCTGACAGCTTGGCGGAGGTGCTAATTCAACTCCGTCAATCTGGAGGCAGGGAATGGAGACTGGCCTCCGACTGTCATGCCGGAGGTTAAAAATTAACTCGATGGTTGATATGTTAGGGAGGAAAACAAGATTTGATCCCCCTTTGTTGTTGTGGCTAAACAACATGCTCTAGTGTACATTGTTGTGAATATTATCTCGTCACTCAGGTTTTTTGACCTCCAGAATGACCCCAAAGTTATTATATTTCCTTAGCTCCTGTCATTTATGCTTGTATTATATGTTGCAAGGTTAGTAGGTTACTGCTGGTTGTGAGCAGAGAACTTCCCAGCGTTTTGTACTGGTAAAATTCAGATCCCTTGCTGTGAAATAGCATGTATGCTAACTGTTGACTTGTTGACGAAACATAGGTTTGCAATATGCAAGTTCTTTAAGTTTAGCATCCTTGGTGTTGAGGATGTCCAATTGTTTGCCAAAATGCTAGGAAAGCTATGGATATGGTCTGTGTCCAAAGAGTTGTGGAAAAGGTGAACCTAGAGAGATCTGTCATGGCAGTCTTGAATGCATACCACAACGCTAGAGTGGAAGTTAACTGTACTTTTAGTTGAAGTTTAAAGAGCCAGCATGTTTGTGGTATATTTTGTATTATATCTTCCGTTAAAAATGAAGGTTCTAAGTTCCTATGTTCTACAGATGTAAAATTCAAGTGAAAGCATGATCAGACTTGTATTCTGTCCATGGCAAACTCTTGTGACTTACCTAGGTGTAGGTGCTTGTATAACATTTTGAAGACCCAAAATTCTAAGTACCAAATAATATGTCAGCGGGGTACGACATAATCCTAAGGTAGGTGCTGATGTACGAGTGTTCCGATTTTCGATAGAACCTAGAACCGGTAGCCCTGGCAATTAGCATTGATATATATTCAAGGTACCGATAAACTTATGGTGAAGGTGCGCATGACCTCGGCGTAGGTACTTGTCGAGCAATCCAAATCCCTAATTAATAAGTACCGAATGTTACATTGACTTGAGGTGCTTTTTGTATGGGTACTAAAAGCCCAGTAATAAAGGTACTACTTACCCGTGACGTAGGTGCTTGTACAACATTTTTTCAATACATTGAATCCTAAGTACCGAATGATCTAGCGACGGGGTACGGCATAATCCTAAGGTAGGTGCTGATGTACGGGTGTTCCGATTTCCGTTAGAACTTAGAACCGGTAGCACAGCCAATTAGCGTTGAAATATAATCAAGGTACCGATAGGCTTGTAACAAAGGTGCGGCTGACCTCGGCATAGATGCCTGTAGAGCGATACAAATCCCTAAATTACTAAGTACCGAATGTTATATTGGCGGGGTACGACTCACATTGACCTTAGGTGCTTTTTTGTACGGGTAATAATAGCCCTGTAATAAAGCATAGACGTTGGTGCTTGCACAATATTTTTCAAGACTCTAAATCATAACTTAGGTGCTGATGAACGAGTGATTCGATTTACCGCTACAACTTAGAACCGGTAGCCCCGCCGATTAGCCTTGAAATATATTCAATGTACAGATAGCTTTAAAACGAAGGTGCGGCTGACCTCGGTGTAGGTGCTTGTTGAGTGATCCAAACCCATAATTACTAAGTACCGAATGTTGTATTAGCGGGGTACGACTCACATTGACATTAGGTGCTTTTTGTATGGGTACTAATAGCCCTGTAATAAAGGTACGACTTAGATAGACCTAGGTGTTTGTACACCATTTTTAAAACTCTAAATACTAAGTACCGAATGATTTGTTAGCGGGGCACGACATAATCCTAAGGTAGGTGCTGATGCACGAGGGTTCTATTTTACCGTTAGAACTTAGAACCGGTAGCACTGCCAATTAGCGTTGAAATATAATCAAGGTAGCGATAGGCTTGTAACAAAGGTGCGGCTGACCTCGGCGTAGGTGCCTGTAGAGCGATACAAACCCCGGAATTACTAAGTACCGAATGTTATATTGGTGGGGTACGACTCACAGTGACCTTAAGTACTTTCTTTTACATGTAGTAATAGCCCTGTAACAAAGCATCGACGTTGGTGCTTGTACAACATTTTCAAGACTATAAACCCTAAGTACCTAATGATCCGTCAGCGAGGTACGACATAATCTTAAAGTAGGTGTCAGAACTTAGAACCGGTAGCATGTCGAATAGCGTTGAAATTTATTCGAGGTACCGATAGGCTTACAATAAAGGTGCGGCTGATCTTGGCGTAGGTGCTTATCGATCAATCTAAACCTCTAATTACTAAGTACCTAATGTTATATTAGTGGGATAATTATGTTGGTGGTACAGGAAAATTTGAATAGGTACCGATTCTTTTGCCAATTATGACTAAAGAAATAAAATAAAAATTGTGAGGCTAAAAATTTGGATAGGTACCGATTCTTTTGCCAATGGAACGGAGTGTAAATACATCAAGGTACGAGATGATTATGTTGACGGTACCGGAAAATTATAATAGGTACTTACAATTTCAGCCGGCTAGGTGACTCGCGGCATCGGGCATACTACGAAATTCATTCTATGTGCTGCCCACAAACTACGCGCCACCAAAACAAATCCGTTCAGCTCACTAACTCGCTGGTCCGATCGATTGGCGCGTGCTATTAATTTACAACGTGCAGCTAGCTCACCTTTGCCTTGGTCAAGGTCAGGCTCTTATTGTGCTTGTGGTACAGAGCGCTTCAGTTACTTGTTTTCAGGTACGGGGCCGCATCAGGATTGCTGCAATTCCTACTCAATCCAACCTGAGCTAGCTAACCAACCGAGAAGCCAGATCAATTTGAACGAAAATATTCCACAATAGGAAACAGCTCGGACAGATAGGCCTGCTACAGCCAAACAAAAGTCAGACACCATTGGCATGTACGCTTTGGTTTGAATTAGGCTGCACGTTTCTTGGCCCAACCTTCTGCACACCACTTTATTAGAAATAGGTGAAATTTGAATTCAATCCGAACTCTATCATCATAACGAGTACTGAAAGAGTAACTAGATTCCAAAAACCCTGCACAACACATGCACATGCGGCAGCAATAAGGAGAGAGAAATCCCCTTTCAATCATTTTCTATGGGTTACACTAGAAACTAGTAAGAGAAAAGAAGTACCAATCTTAAAGCATATGGACGGCGATGATAGCTAGCGCTGGGGTAAGGTTAAGTACCAATCTTAAAGCATATATATAGTGTAATATTGTTTTCTGCCTCTTGTCTCATGTCTCTTGTGTTTGAGAATTGTGGCAAAGTTACCCTATGAAAGGGGCAACTTCTCAATAATGCATCCAGCCACAAACTTATCAGGTAATGCACACTTAAGAAGTTTGAGCTCTTTCCTAATGCATTGTATCTTATGAGCTTGTTCAACTACATAACGGTTATTCACCATCTTGAAGTCATGGGAGCACTCCATGATATACGGTTCACTGCCTGCAACGGTTGCACCAAATTTAGCATTTAGTGCATCTCAGAGCTCTTACCCGTCTATTATGTGCATGTACACATCACAGATGATCAATAAGATCACTCAGAACGCATCCAACAAGAAGAGTATTAGCTTTATTGAACTTTTTCTGATCCTCTTCGGGTATAGTTCCTTCAGGTATGCCCTTACTAACTTCAAACACTTTCAGATGAGTAAGCTAGAGCGTGACGTTAATCGGCCACCTCTTAGGGTACACACCGGTGAACTTATCCAACATCAGTGAATCATTAAAACCAGCTGCCGAGGGTGCTCCTCGGCAATGCCCACCTTGAGGGGCTTAGGGTTGATGGAATCCTGCAGGCTGACACGAGACATCGGATACCAAACAAACGGGGAGAGAGATTTACCCAGCGGGGCCCTCGATGAGGTAAAACCTTTACTTCCTGCTTGTCTGATCTTGATTATTGAGAATATCGGTTTACAATGGGGTAGCCGAAGGCTTCGACTAAAGACTCGACAGAAAGCTAGGGTTGTGTATGACCTAACTCTCGACTTATGGTGGTTATGGCTAGATTGATTGTGTGTCCCTCTGCAGACCCTCTCCTGGCGCTTATATTGGGGGCCAGGTCTCAAGGGTTCTGTCCGGATTCGACTAGATTACAAAGAGTTCTATATCTAAACTTTCCTTGTTTTCTTCGTCTTCTTGCCTTGTCCTCCAAGAATCCTCCGTTGGAACCGACATAGCGGCTCACCTTAGTCGGTAGATGGTCTTCATGGGCCCCCGGTTGGGTCGTAAGAGGTAACACAATACTAGTTACCCGAAGTGTAATGCCCACATCAGTAGCCCCCGAGTGACTGGACGAACAAGCTTCGGGCAGGGACTAGAATTGTCTTCTGTCGAACGCTCATAACTGCTGGAAGATCTTGACTCCTTCGAGATAATAACGCCTTTTGTATCGGGTGCGCGTTCAGCGCTCCCGATGGGAGTAGCCCCCCGAGTCTAGGCACGGATGCTTGCAACCGTGTGTAGACTCAAGTTGTACTACTCGAATGTTTTTGTACTGCCGAAGTTTTCCGCAAACTGTCATGGTCACCCGATATTTTTTATATCGAGTCTTCAATACCTTCGAGTAAGGTTACGTAAAGGATGCTGAGTAACGTGCCCAGCTTTACTCGATAAATCGATGCTGGTTAACTGCCGACGGCAAAACAATGTTACCCTACTCAGAATCAAGTCCCCTGGCATGATCCTGGATTGTGCGAAGTCCTCGAGTACACAATTTTTATCGGGTGCGCGTCCAGCGCTCCCGATGGGAGTAGCCCCCGAGTTTGGGCACGGATGCTTGCAACCGTGTGTGTAGACTCAAGTCAAGCAACTCGATTGTTTCAATTTCCTTCGAATGTTCTCTTATGATACTTTGTTCAAACGCTCATACTTCCCATGACATCATCAGTGACATCGCTGCTGCGGTGGTTCGATTGACAGGACATGACCTGACGGGCCCACCCTACTTCTGTGCGGTCAGTTTAAGAAATGACTAGTCTTTGCACATTGACCAAGACGCCTCCTCGATTTCCGCGCGTAGTGGAGGAGATGTCCCTCGGTAAAATAGATGCTACGACACGTGGTGACCTAATTCCAGATCCCCTTTGATAACTTTTACTCTATAACCGTGAAGAGCGAAATTTACTCTTTCCATTCTCCCTTTCTACGACCCTTCTTCCTCAAAGCCGCTGCGCCTCCACCACTATTCTTGAATCTTCCTCTGATTCTTCCGACGATGGTGAAGAAGAGGAACCTCACGACCGCCACCAGCGCCGCGACCAGCAGTACTGCTGCCAAAACCGCATCCGGCGCGCCCAAAAAGAACACATCAGAAGTTTCTGCTCCAGCGGCTGTGCCACCCGTACCGGAGGCGCCCATCGCGGGGCCTGCGCCCGGTGACTGGCCCGCTTCCACAACGACCAAGCGCGGCGAGAAAAAGGCTCGTAGCCATGCATAATCTCGGCTGACGAGGGGAACGTCATCCTTCCAGGTTCGGCTTCATGCCCCAATCCTCCTACCGGTTTTACCGTGATGTTCATGTCCTTTCTATACCGTGGGCTTTCTCTTCCTGCCCACGAGTTCCTCCGGCGTCTTCTTCATGTTTACGAGATTCAGCTATGGCAATTGACCCCCAATTCGATCCTTCACCTTGTTATTTTCATTACTCTATGTGAGGCCTTTCTGGGCATTGAGCCTCACTTCAGTTTATGGAAGAAGATCTTCTTCGTAAAACGTTATAACTGTAGTAGCGGTTCTTTCGTCACTGGCGGAGTTGGATTTGTTGTTCGCGAGGAGGTGAACTACTTCAACTTCCCAATGAGTCTGTTCAAGGATGGAGGTTGAAATGGTTCTACATCAAAGATTCAACAGTAGCCAAAATGCGTCTGCCGAAGTTTCTCGACGTTCTTGAGGCCGTGCCCAAAAGATCTTAGAAAAATATCCTGTCACCCGAAGAAAAACCAGCAGTCGACAAGTTATTTGATAGAATTCTTCGAATCAAAGAATCTGACGGCCAAACTATGATGGGTACTGAGATAGTTGCCGTTTTCTTGAAGCGTCGAATCCAACCAGTCATGTCCAGGCCCACCCGATGTGGTTATATTCGGGCCCCATGGATGAAACCAGAGTAAACGTTGTTGAACTGTCCGAGAAAGAATTGCTAGATGAAGTTAGGCGCCTGACTCACTTCAGTCAAGATGATTCAATCCCACTTCTATCTCCCCAGTCACCCTTCGATTCCAACCATCCGCCAAATGAGATAACTTCTTATAATAACTATTGTACTTCGTGACGCACTCTTTTCTTTTTATTAAGACCTTTATTTCCTTCGACATGTCCCATTAGCTCCTGAGTGGTTCCCAAATATATCGGATGACAACCTTGAAGAAAGAGATTCTTCCATTCCCATGGAGTCTCGTACTGAAGAAAATGCAGACCCCAAAGACGAAGACAATGATTCTGCGAAACCCAAAGCTCTTTCCACAGACCCTAGATCTTTTGTTGATGATATAAGTGATACGGAGGAGTCAAATCACGACGATGATGTTGATCATGCTGCCTTTGTTGATGCAGCTACGGAGAAGGCCAACTTGCAATCTTCGAAAAGACCATCTGGCGGCTTCGCAGACGAGGATGATTTGTTCGACCTATAAGTCTCTTCCGCCACTTTAGTAGTGTCTCGTATTATAGTACTTATCTTGATTGGTCTTGTGTGATTTATAGTGACGAGGGCTTCATAGAGCCTCCTTCGAAGAAAGCTGAAACAAGCTCCGGCAAGCCAATTCCGGCAGCTTCGAAAGCATCGGCTCCAGCGGCAGCCCCAGCAACTCAACTTTCGATAGATTCTTCCCTTTCTAAAGGGAAAGAGCTTCCTTCTACATCTGCCAATACATCTTCTGTTCCTCCTTCTAGAAGGCCTGTAAGTTTTCTCCGCTTTCTAACGACGTCCTTCCTCTAATAGCCCCCGAGCCTATATTTGGCTGATTACATCTGGACGTAGACTTTTGACAAGAATACTATTGTTGTTAATAGATGCTTCTTTCTTCTTCTCCTTTTATAGGATTTTCAGACGGTCATTACTAATTTGGAGGCTTTTGCCTCTCAATACACTTCTCTTGAAGTTGATAAGATTCGACTCCAAAAAAAAGTTGAATCTACTTCTTCAAAGCTTGATAATGCAGTAAAAATGGCTACTGAAGCCTGCCAGAACGCAGATTCTCTGAAGGTAGAGCTTGAACGGCTAAAGAACAAGCTGAAGGATGAAGAAGCTCCGAGGACTGCAGCTGAAGATCCATGAACGTGTAAATGCTTTAACGAACCTGGCAACCTTTGATGAAGTCTTCTGGAGGAACCAATCAAAAGCTGCCATTGTTGCAAAGTTCCAAGATCGGGTGCAACAAGTGCACCGGTTCTTTCATAAGTGCTACACTGGTTTGAGGGTTATATGGAAGACAATGTTTCCCTTGAATGAGATTCCTTCGACTTTGTTGACTTTGATGTCAAAGTTCGGCAATGTCAAGAAGATCTAGAGTCTAATTCATTCACAACTTATCGCTGGAGCCGAAACTGCTTTTGCTCTTGTTCTCTCGAGACATCCTTCCGCAAATTTAATGGCTATTGCAAATGCCGATGGTAACGTGGGACATCTCTTTGCCAAGGTGAAAATTCCCGCTGCCATTGCAATTGAAAGGTTGTTAGATAGTTCGAAGGTGGGCGATGAAGTAGAAAACCCAGAAGGACGATCCTGAGAACATTCAAAATCTTATTAGATTAATGATACTTATACACTCGATATTTTTCTGCATCTGATTGTTCGGGTGCAGTATGTGTATGATGTAATTTTTATCGTGTATTGTTATGCTCAGCAAAACACGAGTTCTTCTCCAGGTGCCGTTGACACATTGTTATTTGTTCAAAGGGCATTTTTTAATGCTCCCCGGGCATTGTTGATGCCATTGTATGTAAGTTATCGGAGGAGAATTTTTGAGTGATCAGCTCTTGTTGCAGATTCGCTGAACCCGTAGTAATTTGCAACCCCGCTTCAACCGATAATGTATGTTTTGGCGGCAGCCTCCGAGCGAATCGATGGAACTAAGCCTACCAGTGACTTCGTTGCTCTTTAGTACTTTTGTAGTTTAAAGTACCGGCATGGGTCTTGTTTGTAAGTATATAATTTTATCCTTGCTATCTGCAGAACTCGCGTAGTCCTGAGGCTTTTTAGCAAAGGATAATGATATAACTCCCGTTTATATTACCTTCCATTGCAGCACTCGTATTTTCAGAGGCTTTTAGATGGCAATTTCGGGTATAATTTTTGACAACCCAATGTTCGCGGTAGTATGCGAAAAGGTCTTGATGAACTTGTTCTGGTGTTCCGAATTACTTCAGTAAGTCAGATAAACGAAACTTAAGTCTTTATTAATAAAGTAAACTAAGGACGATATGGCTAAAAAAGACTTATTGAAAGAAAGCTTCTAAAAGAAAAAGAAATAGAGGTGTGTAATTGTTGCTCGTCTTCTTTAAGTGAGAGGAGGGTCCTTCTTATCTTCGGTCTTGTCTAGGGAGCCGGTGACTCTGGAGGTGTCGATGATTTTTTCGGAAGTACTTGCAGCAAGTGCCAGAGCATTATTGTCTTTGGCGGAGACTTTATTATCGATTGCTGAAGGTCCCAATCCTGAAACTCTCAATGCAAGATCATCTGGTTTCTTTTTCAATTTCTTGATGTTGTCGTCTTCTTTATCTTGAAGTGCCAATTGCTTAGAAGGGAAGTCGATGACTTCTGTTTTATTCCGAACTTAACAGCAATCCTCTGAAACTCGCGATCACAGTTATCCGAGCGTGAAAAACTTCCATAGACTGTGATGTTAGTTCCATTGTTGCCTGTCATCTTGAGTTTGAGATACGCATAATGCGGCACAGCCATGAACTTAGCATAGGTTGGTCTTCCGAGTATAGCATGGTACTGTGATTCCCAATTAACTACCTCGAACTCTATTTTTTCCTTCCTGAAGTTGTCGGGTTTCCCAAAGACAACATTCAAGTAAACCTTGCCAAGAGAGTACGCTGGTAGAGTGGGGAGATGTAGTGAAAACATGTATCAGATTCTTCTAGCATCCTCATTGTAATCCCATATTTTTTACTGTGCTCGCGAATATCAGATTTAATCCACTTCCACCATCCATGAACACTTTGCTCATATTGTATCCTCCTATTTGCGCCTCAACTACCAGGGCAGCATGACCTGGCTTTGGGATGGTCATCGGGTGATCCGCTCTGCTAAACAGGATGCTCTGTGATGACCATTCAATATATTCTGGGATATTTGCCATGGTACTTTCTACGAGGTTGATTTCTTGGGTGAGCTTCTTCATCTCTCTTCGTGAAACACCAGTTTTATGGATCATGCTCATGTGTCCCCTTGGTGGAGCAAAGAACTCGTTAGGGTTACGAGTTTGCACTTGCTGAACTTGGTGCTGAGGTGCTGGTGGTTGTGGCGGAAGATTCGGCTGCTGTTGTTGTTCGATAAACTTTTGCATCTCAATGAACTATCGACAATCCCTGAGCAGATGACTCGACTTCTTCTTATCATCCTTGGGATCAATGTATGCATGTAGATATCAGGGAGCATTTATCTGCTCAGCAAAAGGTAGTTCTGGGACCCTTGAAGGTCGTCCTTTGTAGTTGCCGCGATTTCCTGAATTACTACGATTGTTGTCATGTCGATCATCGCGTCTGTCATCATGCCGATCATCGCGTCAATCAGAATATCCGACGGCTACCATGTTGGTATCATCGTATCCGCGTTCTTTCCTTTTCTTTCGGCGATCTCTTCGATTACCCGAGTCATGTCTTGGCTGATCATCATCTTCATCGTCGCTGCGCGGGCGAGGCTTTCTTATGTTATCTTCACCATCAGCCCAGCTATTGGCGATTTCTATCAATTTGGTGATAGTTTTTGGTTTCTTTCGCCCAAGCTCCTCGATATAGGGTTCTCGTCGAATACCATCACTGAAGGCGTCAATTTCTCTATCGACAGAGACATCTTCGGCAGCGTTCAAGAGTTTAGTAAATCGACCAATGTACGTGCGCATCGACTCTTTTGGTTTTTGCTGGCAATGACGCAATTCCTCGATTCCAACAGGTCTCTTATACGTTGCCTGAAATTTTTTGACGAAAGCATCAACTAGATCCTCCCATGATTTGATGGAACCCTTTAGCAAACCTCTCAACCAAGCCCGTGCCGAATCCTTCAGGTAGAGCTGCAAGCATTGCATTGCAGCTATTTGATTTCCTTTATGCTAGATCACAGTTTGTAAATAATCATCTATCCAGGATCTCGGCTCCTGCTGCCCGTCATATTTAGCAGCATCAGTAGGAGTAGGTTTGAACCTTTTGGGCGGCAGTGTCTCAAGAGTTATGTCCGAGTTCGACATTACAAAGAGTTCTATATCTAAACTTTTCTTGTTTTCTTCATCTTCTTGCCTTATCCTTCAAGAATCCTCCGTTGGAACCGACATAGCGGCCCACCTTAGTCGGTAAATGGTCTTCATAGGCCCCCGGTTGAGCCGTAAGAGGTAGCACAATAGTAGTTACCCGAAGGGTAATACATAGATCACCAGCCATAGGTAACTCAGGCCAAAAGTTTCGCACCACATGCGAGCCAAAGCTACCAAACACATCGTGGCTGGTGGCGCGGTGCGGGCCATGGCCTGGCAAGTGGCAACCGTGGTGAGTGGGCAGACTAGACGGGGTTGTTGGTCGGTTGTCGTGTGAAATGAGCGCTTGAGCGTCAATTCAATGCAGCTGCGCCTGGAAGATTTTGGGTACTCCAAATATCCACACAGCACCCTCTGCATTTCCTGCGGCTACAGTTTCTCTTACGCCATTCCTCATCGTTTTGGTCATCTTTACTTTTGTCGATCCCAGTTTAGCAACCAGCCCTTCAATTCCGCATTATTGAAAAATCCGGGGCAGACTCCAAACCCTGATGGATGACCCTCTCTAGCTCAATCGATTGAACCAAAACTCCAAAAAAAAAATCACGTTGGAAACATTACTCCCTCCGGTTTAAAATGAATGTCCTTCTAGATATGTTTTAGTATGTAGATACATCCATTTACGAAATTATTTTAAACCGGAGGGAGTATTTCATTTGATTGATCCAGAGGGTCCATGGGTACTTACAAGAATGCAAGTTGCAAGCCCGGAATTCATACATCTATTGTTGCTCGATTTGAATCATGCATCATTTCCTTATCGACCAGATGTTCAAAACCAAAATGCTAGAGTGTTCGTAGGGGCAAATTCTGTGTTTCCCGATATCATATGGATTAGTCAGGTAACGCAGGTAACGCAGTTTACTCCAAGTTCTACAAAACTCTATCGCTTCACAATTCCATAGGGACTTTGTGCCAATAGCAAAACCAGAAAAGCAAAAGTTGCGATCACATTACTAACATGACATGTGTACATCATTACCAGGCTTCAACAGAAAGCCATACCAAGAAGCCAGTCATGTGCACGTACAAACTAAACGTGCAGCAGTCTGTTGACTGTCATTACCATGCACGTACGTACAGGACAGGGTTTGGCAAAACAGCACGTGAACATACTATCGACCAAACAGCCATATCAATTGGTTAACAGGCCATCCCAGGTCAGATTGTCTAGGTGTTCAAGGGGGCTAACTCTACTTGTTAGTCTAGTCCCTACCTCCATTGCTTTCATTCATCATCAGACAAGCATACCACATTTTTAGGAGCCGCCGAGCCTCGAGGGTTACTGCTCAACCCAAGACTTCCTGTAAGCCATTCATCCAACGATATGGAATCAGAATCTGACTGCAGCGTGCCTGATGCGGAAGGCCCAACTCTCCTACTCGGCGGCGCATCCGATGTGGCTGGGGACACGCTAGATGCTCTAGTGAAACCTGGTGGTGATGTTAATTGCAGAGCTGGATTTGGAACTGAAGATACTGGCGATGGCAGGCGTGTCGGATGTGAACTTGACGGAACCTGTCGTGAACTTGATGGGCCCAAGGGTGCCGGTACAACTGGGTTTGGACCTGGGTGCAAGCTTGATGGTGATGGCTGTCTTATATGTACTGGGGTCACAGGGATTGACTGTGTCCTTGCAGATGTACTGCCCTCCAGCCTAGTTGGAAGCTGCTGCTGATTTGCAGGGGCCAAAGAATGCACCAGTGGAAGCAACCGTCGCTGAAGATGAGGAGCAGGAGCACGTGCTAGTTCACTCTGTAGTCCAAAGCTTCCCCGTGGCAGAACTGGTGTGTGACTAAAAGGAACTGATGTTGATCTGACAATGTTGCCTGGTATGGAGGGACGAGGCCGGGGCACTTGTAAAGATGGCGATGATGAACGAGACACCTGCGCCGATGATGGTCGATCAGCCTGTAATGGTTGAACATGATGTATCGGCACTGGTGGTCGAGCAACTGACGACGACACAACTGCTGAAGGCCTCATAGGAACTTGATGAGAGACCTGTGGTATCTGGTGATTCGTAGGGCTGTGGGCTCTACCTGCAGATAAAAACGAGTATTAGAGACAATGTTTTTTTAAGAATCAATTTAATTAATGCTGTAGTACTATTTTTTATTATCAAGTACAAGCCTATCCAACATTATGAATTAAGATCAATGTTGACGCCAGCTTCTCAGCAGCAGACAAGACAGGCAGATGGGGTCTTGTCGCCAGGGACCAGTACAGACACGTCAGTGGTGCAGGCGCGGGAAGATGCAGCATGTGGCCAGTGCAGCGAGCGCAGAGGCGCAGGCATGTGCGGCTGCTCTCCACCAAGCAGCGGCTTGGGGCATGACACGAATAGACATCGAAAGTGATGCCAAGAACCTAGTCCGAGAGGTCCAATCGACAACTCTTGATCTTGGTCCGGAGGGAGTAGTTTACAGAGACATTTTGCATTTTGTCAATTTGATCTTTTCGTCAGTTTGCTTTTCTTATATTCCTAGAGTCTGTAATAAAGTGGCCCATGCTCTAGCAGCAATAGAGGAAAGTGCTCAGGCATCTAGCCATGTGTGGATGGATGACCTGCCAAACTATGTTAATGTGCTGGTGTGGCCAGCGATTTGGCTGTGCCTGCTAATTAATGGCATAAATGTGTTCCATGTAAAAAAACATTATGAATAGCATGACAACCATTCGAACAACATTGGAATTAAGAAATCATATGCAACAGTAATTATAGAAATCAACCAAAAAGGGAATACACATAATACTAGCCCTAACTCCAAACACTGGGGAATAAAAAAATGGCATATTATGGAAAATCTGGACAACTTGAATGCAAATTTCATGCAACAAGGAAAGATTAGTTAAAATAGAAAATTGGCACATACGGATGTTTCAAATTTAACATTAATAATGTCAGCAATATTGATTTGGTGACTAAGATGTGATTGCTTATTCACTATACCTTGTGCTCCAGAAGAAGATATGAATTTCGCCCGAAAATCGTCAGCTAGTGACTGGTTGAGGAGAACTTTCTCACACAAACCATCTAGTGTCTTTCTTTGCTGAAGATGAGTGGAATCTTGCTCTTGAAGTAACAAATCATACTTTTGTTTAACCTTCTCTATTTCTTGGCTACACTCAGTCCGAAGTTGTGATTGCTACCCATAATTGAGAAAAAAAAATGAAAACATGATGAATCCCAAACTCCTATAAGAAAATCACAACCAAGATATACATGAGCTAGAAGAAATAGCAAACCTTCAGTTCGTGGGTTTTATTAAGCGAGTCAATGTACAACCTTAATCTGTGCAACTCATTTTTCAATGGTTCATCACCAACTGGTGGATAATTAAACATCATTGATGCCACCGAAAAGAGTTGTGCTGAAGAACCCGGTGCATCCTCAGGTTGATTACTTTGCTGACTCTGATCAGGGTGTGTTCTTTCAAGCAGAATACTGGATGCTGGAATTGATGGCTGCATTCCAGATAGCAAATGCTGAGCTGATGGTACACGAGAAAGGGCTGCTTGTTCTACTTCTTCTGAAAGTTGAGCTAGCACCATACTTGGTTGGGCTGACTGAATTATCAGATCTGTCTGAGTATCAACCTCCCTAGACACTGATGGTTGCATTTCAGGTTGCAATATCTGAGCTGGTGCTTCACCAGAAAGACCTACTTGTTCAGCCTCTCTTTGCAAAAGTTGTGCTGGCGCTACACTTGATTGGCCTGGCTGCATCACAAGATTTTTCCAAGTTTCAACTTCTTTGGACATTTGTTCGGAAGCCTGGCTAGACACATGAGCCACAGTTTGTGGTTCCAAGTCAGGTGGATCTGCAAGAGTACTGTCGCTATTACAGGTGTTAACTTCCATTTCAGCATCTCCTAAATGATGGTCTATACCTCCCAGTAATGGTTGCAAACTCACATCAGTCTCTCCCTCGACATGTTCCGAGCTTCTATGATCACCAGTTGAAGAATCCTGGTATATGTTACCAGTACATATGATTAGTTGTTATTCTATACCATATTGGATGCAATAAACATGGCCAAAAGGAATATTAAGTCAACCATACGTAATGAAGTATTAAAACATGCAGACTATCTGGAAGAACATTCAAGTAGACGAGCACATCATGACTCAAGCGAGTGTTCACTACAAGAGGTGACATGCTGCATAGAGTTCTTAAAGCTAATTGTGATGCCACTCCAATGCTAAATATAAGACCTCATAGTATCACAATAAGAACATTGTGTTAGCCTGAAGGTAATCTTGTCATGGTGTGATCTGCACATAGGTTGTGTGCAGGCTGTACTGTGAATAGCACACATAGGTCGTATGCTTTCTGTGTGTGAACAAGGCGCATGAGTTGTGTCTTGTGTGAGTGACCAGTGCATATAGGTTGTGTACTGAATAGATAGTATCCAGGGCATGTAGGGAGAACTCTAGAACTAGTGCACATAGGTTGTGTAGGCATGTCTAGAAGTATCCAAGGTATGTAAGGAGAACTCTAGATTAGGAATGTTCTAGAGTAAGATATTTAGGAGTAGTATGAAATATCTACTCCCTCCATCCACAAATAAGTGTACACGCGTGTTTTCAAGACAAATTATGAAGTGGAGTAAAAAATACATTGGGAACATGCATCTCTCCTCTTTAATTCTTTGACCTCCAATAAGCGAAGTGCGTGTAGAAAACAAGAAGAATATGTGCTTAATATTATTAGGTTTGATTTCCGTGCAATGAGAGAGAAGCAATTAAAGTGCATTGGGAAGATAGGAGTACACTCTTTTGTGGACAAAGTTTAGAGCTAGATGTCCACTTATTTGAGGACGGAGGGAGTAGATTCTAGAGTTTGTAGAGTATTCTAGAAGGATGGTGTAGGGTTTGGATTGTGCCACATGGCAACAATCTAAAGGGTCATGTACAAGTATAAATAGGGGTACTACCCCTCCCATGTAAGAAAGGAACAAAGCATGGACTGCTAAGTTCTGTAGTAGTGTAGCATCCATTGCTACAAAAGCTAATAAAAGAAGAAGGCATCCGTTGCATGAAACTACCGTGTCTCCTCTGTAATTCTAGTTCTTCACTCTTTGCTTCTACTCAAGAGAGAACAGAGAAGAGAAGAGAAGAGACAGAGCAGAGAGGGAACATAACACATCGTACAAGCAAGAAATTAACATTTTCAAGGTATGTGCAACTATCCATGCCATACCTGATTGATGCAACTTTCAATTGCAGGATTAGAACTAGATGTGTGTTGAACAGCCAGAGACGCCCCTCGTGAGTCAATGTAATCAGAACTATTGTTGACCCTCTTCTCTGTCAAACCATTATCTTCTGATTCCTGCCTTCTTTCAGTCTGGATAAAAGTTTCAGCAGACTCATCTCTCGCAGCTCCTGGATTGACAACTTCAGATGAAATCGCACTTCGGACCAATGTAATTTCCATCGACTGCTGACAGTTTGCCAAAGTAGCGGTATCAACACAGCAACTGAAGTGGTTGAACTCCTCCATAACAAAACCTGAATCTGGTAAAGAAATGTCTTGATCAAAAGTATGGTCTAGTTGGCCAAGTTTCGCCTCTTGAAGATATTTTCCCTTCAAGAGCAACTCCTTTACCCACACTGCTGATTGCTGCAAGTCAAGCTTCTCACGCTGATACCTGATGTGCTCCAGAAACGCATATAGGAGCATAGTGAACCATTCAACTATTAGCTTTATTTTAGCATCTCTGTCATCTGGGCCCGCGTAAGACCTACGAAGATGCTCCACAACTATTTTACATGCTTCCCTTAGTTTCAACACTCCCTTATGCTTTTTCATGGTGAACGCTGCAACCTCGTTTGCTTGTTTATCATGGATACTCTTTTCCCTCAAGGAGAAAACCATGTTAACTAAATTAATTTTTTTCTCTGTGATTCTGTTAACAAGTACATCCTTCGATAAATGTTGTTTTTCATGAAATTCTGGAACAGACGGAAATTCCTTCTCTCTTGGTACAATTGTCTCAATCAATGAATCATGTGGATTCTCTTGACTTGATCTTTTTTGTAAATTGTCATCAACATATGTTACCTGGTTAGGGATTGATTCATTATTTGCCAATTTAACTGAGGTCTCCTGCTGGTTTGGTGATATGCTCTTTACTAAAGTTGATCGATTATGCTTGCTCGTTTCGCCTACTCTACGTGAAAACTTCTTCTTTAGGATCCTTAGCTTCTCATAAACAAACTCAGCAAGATCTTCATTGCACTCATAGTTCAGGTGTTTCGCAGCAAGTGCCAGTGATTCTCTACGACTAACCTTGTGCTTTAAGAGAGAAGCAGCACGCCAGCACTGAAGTAAAAGCATGAAATGAAGGAAAACAATCATGAAAAAGAACGGTAACATTAAACACTGAACATGAAGTAAAAAATTACAGGAGGTTCTTCTCTAACCAGTGCAATGTTGAACGCATGCAATATGCCCTTCGGCTCCTGACTGACTTGGTGATTCTTCAATGTATACTCAAGAAGTTCCTCACATAAGCATATAACACACCCCTGCATAATATGACCATACGATCAGAGAATGCATACAACTGCACAATGTAACCATCAATGGATTGAAGATGACACGGCAAGAACTAAAGCAAGCTTTAACAAGTTAAAACTGGATCCAACTCGGCGGAAACTATAACTAGGTGCGTGTGACATGGCAAGAAATAAAGCAAATGCTTCTTGAGGCCAAAGAAATATTTGCTACTAGTAGCCACCTTGAATATTTTGCCAAAATTAGTAAATAAAAAAGAGAACGAATCAAGAGAACAATAAGCTATTATGTTTAGCCATACCGGTAGTTCCAACAGTTTATATAGTTTTGACAGCTCTGGCTTCAACTGGACATGAAGACCTTTTTGTGTGCCCTGAAGGTTTTCCACCCCTACAAAAAGGACAGAATTAGACCAATGCATTATTCACACCGAAAACAGATCTGTTAATTACTGTTACAGTAGTAATACCTTGTTCCTGCCATGTGTCATCAACTGATATTTGCTGAGAACTAGATATCGTCTTGATTTCAGGCAACATGGAGTCCTTGTCTTTGCCAACTAAAACATTAGCAGATGAATCCAAGGTTTCAGCAATTTTTCTACGTTTCATACTGGCTTCATCAGTTTCACTGGCAGGTATTTTCCCTTCTTCCATGTTTTGTATCTTTCTACGGCATCGTTGTCCTGGCTCAGTTATATATTGCCATCGAGGAGACTTTCCATCTAGCAAATTTACCCAGAAAGTACAGAACTTTGGCAGATCACCATCAGGTGCAGATATGCCCTCTCTCTCACCTACTACAGCAATATCGCTAGAATAAGAAGGACCACGCAGATAAGCTTGTGATATGGCTGCATCGTTCATTTTACTGCTGGCATCAACTTCAGTGGATAACTTTGTTAAGCACTCCAAAATTACTTTGTCCATGAACAGTTTTTCGGCATCAGAATCTTTACTTAAGTACTCATTGTTTTTTAGCTCCTCGAGTCTACTGAAGAGAACTGATGCACCCCAACTAAGAAGAGAATGCCTTGAGATAGGAGTTATATTCTGGATATTGCTATCAACAGTATGATCATGCTTTGCAAGTATAAGAGCCTTTTCCTCCACCGTACAAGAAGAATACAAACGAAAAATGGGCACATGTTCAGATTGTGACTCTATGCTGATCTTCTTGAGGACTCTCAAGTCATTTGTGGGATTCCAATCACTACAATATATGATGATGACATCAACCGATGATAGTTTAATGCTTGGGAGACATGCACGACTATCAATCAAGAAAATAAAACGACCCTTAGCCTTGTCATTGAACATACTCATTGCACTCTGTTTCTTTCGGTCATGCAAACCACGCTCCACACGTTCATATGACTCAAGACCGAATCTTTGACGGAAAAAATCATCCAAAATGTCACCCATTGGGTTGCCAGCCCCACCACCAGACTGCACAATGAAGAAAGTAACATCTTATTGGACTGGTAGCTTGGGAAACCACAGAAGATCATATTGAATTCTAATGATGATAAATCAAATATTCTCCTAACAATGAGCTTAATAAGGATACACATGTCAGCAATTAAAAAGGGAATATGGTTTCACACAAGCATGCTTGAAAAGGATCACATGTACAATATGTTAGAACATGTGTTCTCTTTGTTCCAAAACATAAATCGAATGTGTGCATTGTACAAAAGAAATAATATTATAATGTTGCAGTACAATATTAGTACAATAAAATATGTGCATTGTACATTAATTTTTGTATGTGCAGTTGTATATCTATACCTAATAATGAAGGAGCTACGGTTTCTCTCTTTGTCCTTCAGTTCATGTTTTCATCTGTTTTTCTAGGCATTTTCGTGGTATCGATCGATCGCTAGCTCCACCCGTACGTTGTTTGCTCGATCAACAACCCAACTTGGGACAAACCATGTAATAATCGCTAGAAATAACGCCCCCCCCCCCAGCCCAGCCAATGCCTTACCGAACTGGGGCCTCTGAATTTTATGGGCTGCACGCATCAAATCAAAGCCGAGGTAAGCATCGCGTCTTTGCTAGCTGCATCGCGCCGCATGTGGCCACGCTTGTACAATTTGGGTTTAATAGTCTCACCTCGCTCCATTATATGGAATCTCGCCGCTTTATATACGTCAAGTTCACCGGATATCGACAAGCCAACTAGGAAACAACAGGCAGTAGCACCATTGTTTGGTCAGATGTGATCATGGGAGCGAAGGGCGGCGATTGAGAGTGTGATGCTGACCATGCCGGCGCAGAAGAGAGGATATCAAGCCAGTGCACTGACAAGGCCAGCGACCCGCAGTTCCCTTGGCTTGCAATCCCTGGAGCATCCTCAATCTATTCCGAGTCCCCACGCGCAGCCCCCTTCAATCCCCGTCCTGGCGCCTCCTCCATGCCCCTACATGGCCTCTTGGTTCCGCCCTGATATTGCCTCTGCCCCGAGATCCCGGCGCAAAACTGACTGAAAGGGGGATTAGTTGACTCACGAGATGTCAAGCTTGCCAGCAAGCAACCACCAATGTTGTGAATCAGGAAGCACCGCCAGCTCCTCCACCAGTGAAGAATCAGTGAGGATGAAGACGGCCAACACGCACAGCAAACAAGCAGATGGCCTCCGCGGTGGAGTTGAGCTAGCGTCCAGGTCAGCCTGCCGATCTAATCCTGGTCCCGGCCTCAAGCTTGTACTCATAGCCGTAAGCCTTCTGATCTCGAAACTTACTAGGCTGTCGCCGAGAATTTCGAACCAAGTCTTCAATTGGTTTGTTTCTGTCTTCGCCCAAGTAAGTACACTGTTGCAATCTCGAAATTTACTAGGTTGCCCATTCAGAGAAGCATCGAGTCTCATGCACATTTTTCTCCATGTACTGCAGTATTGTGGGCAACACTTCCCGTGTACCAGATGGCACAAACTATCAACAACTTCAGGATCATCATTTGTTAGAGCTCACGGAGATATGTGACATCATCATTTTGTGATCTTATAAGTAATGTTTAACATTCACATTAAAAAGCTAACCGTGACATTTTTCTGTCTTTGTTGTAAGTAGCACATGCACATTGCTATAAAAAAGCTACTAACTTTTCGGTAAATAGTACTGTTATGTTTCTTCATCTTCGGACCTGCTTTCTTACCATACTCGATGGAATAATAGTATACGACAAGAAATGCAATAGATGCTCATCAATCAACTTTCTAAGACAAAAGAAATTCTTCTGATTAACTGGTGGTTGATTCAACTATGAGTTCTCCGATGATAAAAGTGAATGTATTTTGCAATTTAGAATCCACAGCAACCCGAGGAGAATATATAAAAAAAAGTTAATTATAGAGATGGATCAACATATGGAGCATGGAGGTAACGGTGGATCTTAGCAATGGCGTATGCGTCGTCACATCGTTGACTAGGACGTGGCGAGGAGGTAAACGGACACATAATCTTTTCCTGATTTCTTCCTTGCCCACTTTTGCTGTCATGACAATTTTAACAATGTATCTCCTGTTGCAACGCACAGGCATTTTTCCTGGTCTGTTTTTTTTTCTAAAATGAAGTAAGTTGTGAGTTTTCTGCAGGTAACAATGCATTCATAGACTTGTACGTCAAAAGGAGGAAATGGAAGCAAAATGATGCCTTCTTTAGAGAAAAACTGTAAGGGGACAGGATAAGTTCAAGCAAGAAAAGACAACTGGCAAGAGCCTAGGTGGTAGCAAGAGCCAGACAAGCCCCTAAAGAGGATCAGAGACGTCTCCTTGAATCCAAAGGATTGAACATGGATTTCTTTCAAGATGAGCCAGGATCTAACAATAGGGGCTAGTGTCAAAATTCGTGTGTTCAATTGTTTCAGGATAAGCCAGCAGACCATGGTGAAGATGTCTAAGAATATAGACCCTGAGAAACCAGCAGTACCATGTCTTTGACACCCATCGCCCGGCTCCAACTGAATGCTAAATTAGTTCCAACAGTTCACACTGAAGGGACATCTAGAAGAAAAGATGGACGCTGGTTTGAACATGGGGTATACATTGGAGACCACAAAGTGTCAACTGTGCTGCCACTGGAGAGTTTTCTTGGTGTTTATCCCATAGGCACCCGATTTGCAATTTGAACTCGCGGTTTGCAACTCGCTACATCCTACATATCGGGTTCGCTATATGTATACATCTGTGGTTCGCGAACTGGAGATTGGGTTCGCAAAACCGCCATTTCCGGTATGAAATAGGTATAAGCCCTCCTGCTCATGCTCCCGGTAGATAGAGTGGAGCCTGTCCTCTGTGCTTGCATCCACAGCGAGCAGGAGGAACTGCTACCGCGCAAAAAAAGACGGGCCATCCACCAGGCCATTGCCACCGTCGTTGTTCTCATGTGCATGGTCCTAGCGCCTGGGGAGAATGGTTTTATTTTTCTGTTTGCAGACCGATGACTCTGGGTGCATACTCTGACCAATCTGAGCAATCTCGAACGCTGATCTAGATCGATCGATCAGGATCAGGTCTGAAGCTCATTCTAGCGAATTCCGTAACTATGGTTTATATATAAACAATGTCTAAAAACTCCTTGGCTCAATTCTTTATGCAGCTATTGATTTTGCAACTGAGGCAAGTCAGATGTCTCAAATGTTATATGCTTCACGATTTGACATGATGTGCACAGCAAAAAACACAGACAGCTTGAAACTTTTCGTACGAAGTCGATAACAATTGTGCATAACAGTGACAAACTGGGAAGTGAAGGAAATCATCAATGGATGCTTGAGTTGCCAAAAATAAATCAATGGAACCTTCAGAAAGGTAAAAAACTAAAAATACTAAGGGTTGCAAACTCTTTGGATAAAAGTAGTAATGATTCACCCATAACAGATTATGCATAAACTGTGCCAAGAAAAAAGCTGAAAGTAAAACATCTTATTTCAGGCATGGCACCACAAAAAGCTCACCTGGGAAAGAATAATAACTCTCAGCCCTTTTTCCCTGATTTCTCGGAGCATTTTGTCAAGAAGCAGTAGCTTCCCACTTGCATGCACTCCAATATCTAGGATATCAGTTACTGGATGGCCCTTGATAAGTGAGACTTGCAGCGTTTCATCTACTAGATAAGGGTGGTCACAGCACTGTTTGCATGGTAAGATTAGTAAGACAGCGCTATGGCACAATGAGTATCGTTGAAGATTCAGCTGATGCCGTACTGTGAAAATAAATAAGTACTATGCTCAGAAATCTCAAAAGCTAACCTTTCGGAGGGATATAAGAATGTCACGAAGAGCACCAACACTATCAGTTCTTGAATGTGATTGAAGCGCTGGTGAGTTTGATAGTAAGATATGACAGTAAATTTCTAGCTGCACCCTTGAAAGGCGAGCAGGAACCCAATACTCCACAAATTTTGACGAGTCCGCTTTGCGCTCAAATGCAACATGAAGTTTGAGTTTTGATTTCAGCATCTCTATGGTACCAGGTGTGTCAATAGATAAATCAACATTTAAAATGCTAGAAATATCATTTCCTTCAGAGTTGAGGAAAGATAGTAGGTTGATGTAATCAAGAATATTTTCCTGCGAAACAACCAGAGTTAACACAGGCTATTTATAGAACAGACATTTTACAGGGGAAAATGTTGACAGCACCTTAAGTGGAGAACTCAAGAGAACCATCCTAAAATCAGTGTGAAGACAGGTAAGTTGTTCGAGGCATTTTAAAACTCTTGAGCTTTGACAATCATCAACTATGACCGCCTCCCAACCAATGCATTTCATGGTTTCGATGTCCTGTGTTATAGCGGGAAAAATACAGGAAAGTAAAAGGTTTATATATACAGAAAGATGATAGCTAAATTTGAGGACTACGTAATGTTCAAGAAAGTAAGAAACAAAGTTATCTTAATCATGCCTTTACAGTAAGCTACATGAGCTGAGAGTAACAGAATACTGTTACCTCTATGATAGCATCAGGGTGGGACAAGAGAACTTGCAACATCACAGAATCCTTCTCATAGAACTCCAAATCTTGAATTGTTTTGCGCACGCCTTTCTCCCCATTATACACAACTACATTGATGGATGGTGCCAAACGGTTGAACTTAGCCTCCCACAATGCGAGAGAAGCGGAAGTGGACACAATGAGAAGTGGACGGCATACATCAGGCAATATGGACATAGCGAAAAGAATGGTCTTAATTACACGCTCCTGTATAATAGATGATTGTTAAACTTCAAGGGAGGGAAAACTTTTCAATATTGAACAACTCTAAAACCACTTGAAAAGTGGACTAGTAAATAGTTTGAATTGGCAATTAAAACTGTTGTGTATACGGATAAAAAATTTACTTCCGCAATATATTCAGGGTCAGAAAGTGAAGGCAAATTACCCTACTCTAACTACTCCCGCCGCGGCTCCGCCCCGCAATATAAGACATTTTGGCAAGCATTTTTATAGCTTGCCAAAACATCTTATATTGTGGGAAGGAGGGGGTAGAATTCAGTCCACCGCAAAAAAAAAATAGAATTCAGTCATGCCAGTGTCTCTAAGACAATAAGGATATAATAGCATCCTCAACAAAAAGAAATGAGTAGGAAAAATAAATTGAAGCAAAAAAAAACACATTTTCAGTGAGAGCTAAGTTCTACTTATTTTTTAATAGTAAGTGAGAACTTAAGTGGAAGATGCACAAGAAACATATTTTTGGGGCAGGTTCTAATATATTACGATATAGATATACCTTATCATCGACTAAGATAGCGCCATGACAATTGTGCCAGAACTCACGGAGCTGATTAAGCGAACTCAAATGAAGGTTGTCTGAACCAGGAGGGTACCCATCTGGCAGCTTCAGAAGTTTCTGAAATGGGCATTGCTTAACCTGTGAAGACAAGAGACATGGTTTAATTTCACTCGAAATTCTTGAATTTAAAGCAACACATGGTTTTAGTTCAGAATTTCAGATTTTTTAGGTGAGTTCTCAAAGCCTCACCACCACGACAAGGCTTGGGCCCTGCCGCAGCCAGATGAGGGCAAGTGCCCTATCCTAAGCGTTTGGAGTTTGAACCCTTATCCTACCCAAATTAACACACAATGCCAGTAATCAGAATGATAACAGAGAAGGTACAAGCATAAAAATTAAGAGTAATGCAGCGGAGCGGTAATTCAGAACAGCTCCTGGAGAACGTGCTCCTACCAAAATAAGAAGGGTATTCCAATTGTCAAAAAGTTCTGAAAAACTTAACATGTACACCATGTCCATGCCCACACATAAATATTCAGGAATAAGGAATATTTGTTGCGACCTGTGAAAAAAATAGGTGCTCCAAAAAATGCTTTTTTTGCAGCACCGCTTTTAAAATGTTTTTCTATGACAAAGCGTATGTCTTTTTTCATGAAACTCTGCAGAAATGTGAAAGATAAAAATCGTGTACAACGTCAACAAATCAGATTTCTTTGATTTCTTTTCTTTTCTGATCCTTACGAATCAGATTCCCAGGAGTCAAACACCATGTCCGCAACGGAGGTCCTAATTCAGTTTGAAGGGTTCCAGCTAGTGCTAATACTTAAAAACTTCATACCTAATCCTAGAAGTGCAATAAGCGATTCATAGGAGGTTCTATTGAGCCCAACTGGCTCACTCCTGTGGCACTTTGACCAACCGCAAGTCAGCATGGCAGCCGCCGTAGAATACCAGATGACAGGATTATTTGTGAAACAACCCCATTAGGTCTTCATTCTCCCTCAGCATGAAGCCCAACATCTCCACCATCGTCGCCGACCAGTTCGACGAACGCAGTCGCCACGGGCGTCTGGAAGTGCCACGCCTGACAACACCAAGGAGCTGCATGAGCTGCTTCTCTAGGGCATGATGTCAGTCGGCATCATTGTTCACATTCACCGAATTGGCAAATTTCCGGGTTACATCCACCACTGCTTCACGTCTGCGATTGTTTCAATCTCAAAGCTCTTCTGCAGGCCGTACTACCGTGTACAGTGATGTCCCTCCTTGCTGTCATCCCTCGCCGCTCACAGGAACTCTAGCCCTAGAATCACCGATTAGCTGAGATCCTTCGAATCACTAGACAACTCAGGCTGGGAATTAAATAAGGACCGTGAAATGAGAGACAGAACTTTCAAGGTCATTTTTTACTTAGTTTTCCCACCCATCAGTTAGCCAACGTGGACACTCAGCCTACATGTAAGTGGTCAACCCAGCATGCATGCATCAGACCTGTTTTGGCATATGGTAGGACCTGTAGTGACTTCACTAATTGTGCATTGCGCTTATAGCCCCCATGTGTGCACTTCAATATTATTGGGGCTAGCTCGACACACAGGAAATAGTTTTAGGACCTTCAGTTGCATTTTACTCAAAAACTAAATGCAATTATGTTACCCAATACTCCACCCACAGGCCATACAGGTATCTGGAAGCATCGGGGGCGGAGGGAGGGGGTTATTCTAGAAAATAACTGGATTCCCAATATTTCGCCAATAGTGCACAGACCAAAGCCCCAAAGCAACTAAAAATGAGACCTGGTAAGAGCCCAATGCAAATACAATGCCACTGACCCTAGAACTCATCTGCCTCCAAATGTTGTCGCCTCCTCGTCCCTCATCATGTGCAGCTCTCCCACATCTCCTCTCTTTCGCTTCCAAATGCATCTACCTCATCCACATAACTTGGTGACATGTTCTGTGGTTAGTGCATAGTATAAGTTGTAGTCTAGTGATTTATTGTGTCATGTCCAGTGGCTATATTTGATATGGTTATTCATAGTTAGGTATAGGACATGGTAACTACAAGGCTAGAAGCTCTCTCAATATTTTCATCTAAATACGCCATATCCATACATTCTGTTTATGTCAGATATTATATCTCTGTATTTGTGTCACCGTACACGTATGGCTTACGAGTAAACTAATACAAAACGCAATTCAGAACTACATTTGTTGCTTAAAGTGAAAGAATGGATTATACCCATTGAAGGCAAAGAAGTGGCAACATAGAATGAGAAACATAAGGTCAATATGCAGATACTGTATAGAAAATTAAATTCCAAGGATTTCAACAGTTAATAAACAAATTGTTAAACAATGCCGAACCGGTACATGAGCACAGCCAGGAGAGGCGGTCCGGAAAGCGACCCTCGAATCAGGATTGGAAAAACGGAAGGAAAGAAAGGCTCTAGCCATCTAGGGTTCCGTTCCCTCGCCGGCGGTTCACTCCGTTTCCAGTGGCCTTGGGGCCTTGGAGGTGTGGCGGACCACGGCCCCTCGCCAACGGTTCTTTTTTAGGTTGTTTTTTAGTTTCTTTTTCAGGATGGTGAGGCGGAGGCTACATCCTGAAGTCAGAATAAGGTCCTCCCCGCCGTATCCTCGCTCTGGTGGTGCGTCTAGTGTGCTGGCGGAGGGCGTGGAGTCATGTGCCTGGCAAATCTCCTGGGATCCAGTCGGTTTTCGTGTTTGTTGGCGTGGTTTCATGTCAGACTCTTCCGATCTATGGTTGTCATCATTGGTGATGGCTGCTGCTCTGGTGCACTTGTCCTTTGGGGCCTTAGCACGGCGACTTCTTGTCTAACTATTACAACAAGCTCTACCACGACAAGCTCTGCTCGGCTCCGGTGATGGAGGGTCGAGGACAGCGGCGTGCCTTTGGCTCACGCTAGTGTCTGTAGTCTCGCTAGGTGGTCCAATTACCTATTTTTAATTTTTATTACTTTTTGGGCTATTTGTACTACAGTTGATCATTTTTTTTGAGCTGAAAACTGTAGGGGAGGCCCCGACAGTAAATTTTATTAAAAAAAGAAATATATGTACAAGATAGAGGTAAGGAATGTACAAAAGGGCTTAGCCCAGGGCATAGCCCAAAGGAACTACAGATCGTCTAGCCAGGCTAAAAGGGAGGATTTGAGATCATCCTTCATTCTGTAAGAAAGCAGGAAGAGGTCCCTTTTGAAAGAAAAGGTCCAAGCTCTAACAGAAGGTGCTTCATTATCAAAGATAAGACCATTCCTACGCTTCCAAATATTCCAGCAAGCTGTGGCAAAAACTTCAAAGAAGAAAGGTTTTCTAAAGTTGCATCTAGCTGCTGTAATCATCTGAGGGAGTTCAAGGCTGTCATTGATCATGATGTTAATTTTTGCCCAACATTGCCTACTGAAAGTACAGCTCCAGAAAAGATGATCCCTGGTTTCCAACAATCTGTTGTCACAAATTTGACATAGCCCATTGTCTTCGAAATTGTAGTTTTTCCTTATGAGCATATCCTTCGTGTTTAGTCGGTCATTGGCAAGGAGCCAGAAGAAAGTTTTTATCTTTGGTGTGCATTTAGATTTCCAGATCCAGGGAGAGAAAGTTGGAGCTTGAATGTGCTCAAAGTTCAATTTGTAAAACTTGCTGGCAGAGAAATGATTTCCCCAGCTATAAGACCAAATATCATTACCATCCGCATTCCGAGCAGACCTTGTTTGTTCAATGAGGTGGTTAAATTCATGGAATTCCTCAAAAGCTTGGTTTGATAAAGGAAGGTGGAAAGCATCAATGGGGTCGCTCAGGTCCAGGATGTTCTTTACTGAGGCAAGTTTGTTAATAGCAAAGGAATGGAGCCTTGGGAACCTTATCATTGGGAGATCTGAAGTCCAATTATCGCTCCAAAAGAGTGCAGTATCGCCAGATGCAATGGAGCAGGAGGCAATGCTTTTAAACTTTGAGCAGAGTTTGACAATGTCTCTCCACCAAAAAGAGCTAGAGATGTTGGTGCTTTGTGGAGAAGAGTTGTTGTAACTCCTCCAAATCAAATGGACCCAAGGAATGTTTTCCTTATTGAAGAATTTGTGTAAGAATTTGATAAGTAGGGCCTCATTGTGGGCAGCTAGATTTGTGATACCAAGACCCCCTTTGGATTTTGGCCTACAGACAAGGTCCCATGCCGCCAAGGATTTAGGTTTATTGGAATTTTCCAGTTTGCCCCAAACGCCAATTCTCCTGGCTTTATCCACAATTCCAATAGCTCCATCAGCTAACTTAAGAGTGCAGAGATAGAAGGTGGGCAGAGAGCTAAGGATAGCCTTAGCCACCATGATTCGTCCATCAAGGGAAAGAAAAGAGGCAGTGGCTGTAAGGCGATGGTTGATCCTTGAGTAGAGGGGACCAAGGTCTCTAATACGGGGTCTGGTTAGGCCAAGCGGTAGTCCAAGGTAAGTGAAAGGGAAGGACTCGAGCTTGCAGCCAAAAAGACCTGCCAGATGAGTCGCTTTCTCATTAGCGAGATTAATGGGGAGGAGACATGACCTCGCGAAATTAACCCTAAGGCCTGTTGATTGTGCAAAGGCTTCTAGGATGCCTTTAAGAAAAAGAAGTTGGCGGGAGCAGGCTTGCATAATAAGGAGGGTATCGTCTGCATATTGGATTATAGGGAAGTCTCCATTGACCGGCGGGATGGGGTGGTGTAGTAGGTTAAGCTGGCAGGCTTTGTTGATGATTGTTTGGAGAAGATCCGCCGTGGTGACATAAAGTAGAGGTGAGAGGGGGTCTCCTTGTCTTAAACCCCTACGGCAATGAAAAATTTTCCCTGGAACGCCGTTAAGTAGGACTGAAGAGGTGCCTGAAGAAAGAATTGAGTTGATCCATCCAATAAAAAGGTCATCAAAACCATAGTGTTTTAGCATAGCTAGGACCGCATCATGCTCAATCATGTCAAAAGCTTTGGTGAAATCAAGTTTGAGGATGATGATCTCTCTTCTGGATTGATGACATTGATGAAGAAATTCAAAGCTCCAGGCGAGGCAGTCCTGGATTGTCCTACTTCTGATGAAGCCATATTGGTTTTGATGGACGATGTTGAGAATCACCTTTTGAAGGCGGTCGGCGAGGAGCTTAGTTAGAAGCTTCAGGCAGGAGTTGAGAAGTGAGATAGGTCTGTAGTCTCCAAGGTTCTCTGGACTACAGTTGATCATTATTAATAGATCGGTGGAATTTTCGCAAAAAAAACAAATTGTTAAAATTTTAACTTTTGAATTGTCACTAGTCACCAGGGGCGTACGAAGAAGGGTGGCTGGGTGGGCCATGGCCCACCCTGAATTTTTAGAAAGCGTTTTATATTTAGTCATTTCAGCATATTTTTATCACACGTGAGCAGTAAAAATTAGAAAAATAGAGGTGTGTGCCCACCCTGGGGTATTTTTGTGCGTCCACCACTGTAGTCACGAATGGCCATCTTGGTAACGTAAAGCCAGTGAATAGAAGATGCAACAAATAATGTTTATGTTATCAGGGTTAGATTTTATGAATGTTATGTCAAGTAGATTAAGACAGAGCTATATTTAATCGTGCATATATAGCCAAAAAGTCAAAATGTACAGGTTACTAGCATAGTCCTTGTTCTATAAAGTAATGGTATGTCAGTTAATATGCATAACTACCCTTTAAGAATACCTTGTTTATTTTTGCAGTGTCAGAAGCTTTTCTTGCAGCCTCCCGGCGGATCTCATAGCTTCTTTTGAGTTCCTCAGCCTCAGGCGTACACAAAAATGATGAAGTCTCGAGTTCCCATGTCACATGCTCATAACCAAGATCCTTCCATTTTACTAGCCATTCGACATTACAAAATACCAATTTATTACCAACTGAATGAAAAAATTCTTCAGCTTCTTTTTGAGGCATAAGTGATCGTTTCTTCAACAACCGGTGTGGTTCCACCCATTCCTGCCTCCACATTATTGTCTAAGAAACCACATTAAAAAAAGGAACACATCAGCAGGCGTACTTTAGCACTTATGCAGAGCTAGCAGCTCCCTCTTACAAACATAAATATCACAAGAGTAACAACCTTTTCTTTTTGAATTTTCTTAGTAAATTTAGAGACGAGATTATGACCTCCTGCGGCAATTATATCACTTTCTGGGATCCACCGATTATGTACATGAGCTAAATTCTTGTACTTCACAAAATATTGTTTGCAGTTCTGCACTCCTAGAGTGGAAAAACAATGGTGTTAACAGAAAAATGGAGATAATTCAAGATGGAATGGTAGGTGTTTCAGGTTTAGCATACCCTCCTTGACATCCCACAAAGATTCAATTCCCTCACTGACTGAATATACACCAGACAGAAGTCTGTCTTTAGTGCATATACTGCACCACCATATACCTGGGGAGACACATTCCATGGGAAGACCCAAACAAGAAACATGGTACTTTCTTTTACAGCTATTTCTATCACAAGACCTGTAAGAAAATTGGCATAAAAACAGGCTTAGATACTGAGACCTTACAAATTAAGTAAAAGGGGAACCAAGGGAAAGATGCCCCACTGGGCCACTTCTCTACTCAAGTCCAACAGCCACATGTGCACTCCCTCCCTCCTCTCATGCCCTACAGCCCTATTCAGCTCCCAACTGCGCCAATTAGATAGATTATACATATAAAAAAATCATGTTATTACACCTAATACTTGTTCAAGACCCCTCCCTCCTCTTTCGACAGTAGTACAATCACTACATGTTTTCTACACTGAAGAATAAAGAATTTAACTGAACATCATTGCAGAATCCTTAGCAAGGGTGTCTAAATGAACATGATCCCCTAAACTAAATGAAAGTGATGCATTGGTCCATCAATTGGCAACCTGGAGAAATGAATCAGCACAAAAGCTGCTAAAAAATTGTTGCATGATCATGTTCTGATTTGACGCTAGTCCCATCTCCGCTACTAAGAGTCTGTTTGTTTGGGCTGCAGCTTTTGAGAAGCAGCTGTAGCTGGTGGGCTGTGAAAAAGCAGTTGTTGGAATCAGAGATTTGATGTTTGGTAGTAGTGCTTTTTATAGCTCTGCTCCTGTTGAATGTAGGTGTGAAATGTCTGCAATGACCCTGATTGCTAAAGATGTTGTTTAAGTGCTGATTTGAAACAGATTAGCTATTTTTGACTGTTTTAAATATAATTACTATGTTTAAGAGCAAAATTGCCTCAATTAACCAATTTTCGCTAAAATAATTTGAGACACAGTTTTTGTATCAAAATAAATTTGAAGTGTTTGGTTAGAATTTATTGTGGTACAGCCAAACAATATACTGCCAATTATACTATCATGGTACCGTTATACTCACGTGCTAACGCGTAAAAGAGAAAAGGAATAATAAAAAAAAGCTCTGCTTCGTTGACTAGCTGGAAGCCTGGAATCTTGCATCCAGAAACGCTGTGCCAGCTCTCGCCGCATGAACCCAGCGCGCCGGCCAGACCCGCCTGCCCTGCCGGCGGCCAACCCTGCCTCCCTCCAGCTCCCCTGCGTCACGCTCCTCTCTCTCTCTCTAGCTCCTGCACCGTGCGCTCGTGGCGCTCCTGCACCGCGTGCTCGTCCTCCTGGTCGGCCACGCCGCCGCTGCGCGGTCCCACGAGCTGTAGGAGGCCGTGAATGGGGCGGGGGAGACGAGCTTGCAAGCGGCGTAGGCGGAAATGGCGCGGGGAGGAGGCCTTGGACGGCGGCGGGGGCGGGGGACGGCGGCGGTGGCTAACCCTAACTGTCTGCCATGGAATAGAACGAGGAGGGGGAAATGAGCAGGGCGTGTCGGCCGGGACTGGGATTGGGATGGCAGTTTTCCCGTAATTTGTAGGAAGTGCAGAGGTCATTTCGGTCATTTTCAACCCAGGAAGCGGGGGAAAGCTCGGGAAGCACCTCCCAGGCTGCTTTCGCTCGCGATGGATTATCCAGTGCATTGCCACAGCGCTTTTTGCCAGCGCTTTTCCACTTTGTGGTGTTTGTTTGGGCTTCTGCTTTTCAGCCCCAAAAGCTCCAAAAGCGGAAGTAGAAGCCCAAACAAACACAGCCTAAAAGGAACTGGTAAACAAAAAGGATGAGTGAGATATATATTAGTATAATGTATCTTTACTTACTTAAGAATTTCTGGGGTTTCCATACTTCTGCAAACATCACACATGTGCTTGTCGCAATCGCTTTCATCATATTGGGTAACTTCATCTTGCTTGGAAGTACAAGCCTCTTGAATCTCAATGGAAATATGTTCTTCAATTGCCTTCTTGGCCTAGAGCAGGATGCCACGAACATTATGTTCCAATTATTAATTCTATTCCCCCAAAACAGAAAGATGAACCGACACTCAAGTGGCATAGAAAATTGCTGTGAGAACATTACAAGTCTACCTCTTTGGAATGGATAGTAGAGTTAGGACTACTTCGTGGTTCTGGTACAAAGTTTTTGCTGCAAAGCAAGAGGTGATCACGGAATCAGTTTGAGCTACCAAACGCATGCCCAGTGACATAAAGGTAGCACTGATGTAGCTAAGTTAAATAATCATTTCTGCAAGGCTTAGAGAATTACTTTGAATAATCATCGGTTGGCTCTTCCATTGCAGGACTGCTTTCAGCCACATTATTTTGTGAGCACAGATCAGTAGTCATATGTGTATCCAGTATCACATTGGAAGCTTCACACAGGCCAGAAGTATAACCTGCCTGGTTATCTTTTTCATGTCCGCCACTTTCTTCATACCCCAAAAGAGAACCATTGTCTTCCATGTGCACCTCAAAAGCATTTCCTTCATCGCCTTTGAGAGTAGTAGAAGGGAATACATCGCCGAAGATAGATAAGCAGATGAATGCATTAGGACCAAAAGAATTGATATGACTAAAATTTAACTGATAACAAGCTATAAGTCTGTTGAAATGTTAAGTAACTATTTGAACAAGAGTGTTTTGACTGAAATGTCATAATGCAAAAATTTTAGAGCATGCAGAAGGCTAATAACACTTCATCTTAACTAAGCATGTCACAAGAACATGTCAAGCTTTACAGCATCAGCTATCTAAGATGAACCTACATCATATACGGCAAACAGCAAAGTCTCGGAGATGGCTGTTTGCATCAGACAGACTAAGTATTATAATGAAACGACTGTCAAGCAAAACATGAGTTCAAAATCACAGGGAAATCCGGTACCTGGGGATTTTTCCTTTTCTTCAGATGATGGCCTGAAGAGCTTTGTATAGCTCTTTGCGGTTAGCCTTTTCTGCTTCTTCGATGGCCTGGTACCGCTTTCGGTAGCATCATGCTTATTGTTCATTGAGTTATGTTCATCAGTTTGTCTTTTTGCGGTCTTATGAGGGGTAGCCACTGGACTAGACATTCCATTTGAATCATTTGAAGCAGTAGAAGCTGAAGCCCTTGTCTTGTTTACTCTGTCGGACATTCTTGTGGTACTAGCCTTCCCTGTCGACCCTGCTACTCCTTTTAGCTTCTTTGGTGACGATTCTAGGGTTTCAGGTGTGCTGCCGCTGCTCCTGCTCCTTGTAGAAGATTTCTGGGGTGTGGAGGCAGGACTGGCAGTGGTTAGTAAATTAGGATTCTTTCCCCTTGTTTCTCGATTCGACCTCCTGAGGTTTGGCTGCTGTGCATCACTTGTTTCGCGCGCAGACGAGCTTCTGGACTCCCTTGCAGTGGCAGCAGATGAGCTAGAGGTGGCGGCAGAATTGGAGTCTTTTGCTTTGGCAGCGTCAGCGGCACCGGCTTTCCTTGTGCTGGGAGCAGCAGCAGCAGCAGCACCAGTGTCCCCTGCTCCATCGTTGTTCGCCCCTCCTGACCGGGTATGGGCCATCCGCTCCAGTAGAAATCAACGCATTAGGGTAGGGTACCTGGATTAACGCAAACGGAGGTAAGAAATTGGCCGATGGGTGGTACCAAACAGAGAATTAGTTGAATTTCGCGAAGCTTAAGCAGTGTAACTTGGTTTGGGGCGCATTGAGGATGCGCCGTGCTGCTAAGGTAGGTGAAGATTAGTGGGGTTTAATCAAACCTCATACCTGAAAAAACCTATGTCCGAGATTGGGGACGGTGCGGTAGCAGCAGGGACGAGATATGGGGTAGAACGGGACGGCGGTAGCGGCGCAAGAGGCGGAGCGGAGGGATCGACGTGCGGCGGCCGGCGGGGTGAGGCGCCAACGGTGATGCCCTAAGCTAAAAAGCACCGCTGCAGCCCTAGGGCACAGCACAGGGGTGGTACACGGAGACGGAGAGAGTTGAGCAGCCGTGAGTCGGGTTGGGCGGAGAAGAAGAGGAAGGGGATCTGATCCTCCCTGCCTAAAGTTTCACATGTACTCCGGCCGGCAGGAGCAACTCTATTTATTTTTGGAAACCCTGCAACAAATCTTACCAAATTCCGTGATAAATAATAAATATTGAATGAAAAGTAAAATGAATCAAAGTTTTCGCTAGTTAAAGTTAGTCATTTTTCAATGAACTTGTATTGCTGAAACCCAAGTGCTAAAAAGTACTCGGATAATTTGGCAAAACCACGAGTACTCGCTCTGTGGCCATCCGATGCGCGTGATCACAATGCGCGGCGACGTTTTCCAACAGCGACCGGTCAACCGGGGTTATAACTATGGGGACCTTTAAACTTATTGAATAGATATTACATTCATCTGCTCGTGGGTTCGACACTCAAATACCTATTGAATTGTATTGCGGTGATCCCCTTCACTTGAAGGTTATCAAGATACTTTTCTGGTGTCGTTGCCGGGAGCGTAGCGTTAGGCTTCTATTCTTGCTTGCATTGCTAGTTTACTTTTAGTATCTTTATTTTAAAAAATGGAAAATACCAAAAAATACTCATGTTATGAGCACAAGTATGAATATCAATCACACTTTGTTTATGTACTTGAATGCTGCTGAGATTGCTAAGAAACATAGAGAATCAGAAGAGGGAAAAGATTAGAATATTTCTTGAGACTTCTAAATTATATTGCTAATGAATTGCTTGACTACCATTATTATAAAAACTCTAGACAACATTGTAGACACTTTGAATTTCAATGTAGATCCCATGAAGAATATGTTATTGCATCTTATCATAGGGGTGATTATGCTCACTAGATTTTAAAGTGCGCCTTAGCGCACGATCCCGTAAAACTCGTGTATAAATGAAAAAGTAATAATAATTTTCTCATGTCTTACAAAACATGATGAAAAAATTCAAACGTTTTTATACAACCAGGAAAAAGGAGAGAATAAATTATAGCAATTAACATTCATTTATTGTGTTCATTCTCATCTCTATATGCATCTCCAAGGAGGCACCTACATATTTAAACCTAAACCCCTAATCGTGAACGTTACAAAGAAGACCACTCCAAAATACAATATAATAGTATTCAGTATTTGTTCAGAAAAACGAAGACATGTTTGACAGCAAAAAAGCTTTCTCTCCCATGACCCCATCTTTCATAATTCGTAAAATGCTATATTAAGCATCAATGTAAATCAGTGATTAGTCAGCTGAGTTAGATGAGCAGCAGAGTTTTCTCACGAGTCCATTTTTGCAGTCAACCTCATTGTAGCTATAATCTTGCAGTATTTTTATAATCATTAAGTGTATCCTATTTGTGTCCACCAAACTGTCCATAGGACTTCTACACACTGAAAGACTCCCATAAGTAGACTAACGACGGTGAATTGACGGGTAGAACGTGATGATGGCCACTATTTTGTCTCAGCCACGTGAGTCATGTACTTGTGGTTGGGCTTCAGCATCACCCCAAGCATGAAAATTGTTAGAACCTCAACAACCTGCATGATACGACTGTGAATCATATGAGAAGGCAATCACATATATCAGAATGGAAATTCAATGTTGAAAGAACAGTCTACAACATCCCAAAAGCAGAGAGATTCTCCTACTATGAAATTACAGAGTATATATGGAGCAGCAGGTAAAATTATATAATCCAGGCATCAGATCATTTCACACCCTAGCAAATTTTTATTGGAATAATTGAGTATTTGTATTTTTACCAGAAGCACACAATGGATAAAATAGATTACACATTTGACAAGCAAACATTGATAACATAGGGAAATATATTACACATACCAACGATTGCTCAGATCTAAATCAAAAGCACATAGCTCCTACATACACATGGTTTTCATACACGAGGTGTTTCAGAGTTAATAGGTCCAGCACTACGACATGTCTAGATGAGGAAGAGAGGGGGTGGTACGCGGTACCTGAAATTGGCAGGTGCATTGAGGTGGGAATATGTATTTATTCTCTACTTCACTGTGATCTTTCAGGGATTATTCCAACTGAAGTTATCTTTCCTAATGTACCGACAAAGTTTGAAAACTCATATTTGTTAATATATATAATTCAAACTTGGTTCAGATTTGTCAGCAATGAATGCTACTTCTGGACAAAATTGACTACTGGCCTTTTCATTTTTACCCCATAAGCATCATCCCGAAGCTAATAACATTGCTATTGGCCTTTTCATTTTTACCGCAAAAGCATCGTCCTGAAGCTAGGCCTACCTCTCTCATGATCTCATCTACTTACTACGGATGTAAGTGCCCCTCTTTTCTTATTTTATTCTGTACATATATATCTTTACATTGGTACAATTTTTTATAGGGGTGATAACAATCGACGAGGTTACCAAATACTCTTGGATGTGCATAAGAGAACATAGACACCAGCACAGGATAGTTTTGTAAATTATTCCGTTTATGATTATTTGATTAAGATAATACATTAAAGATAAATTCGAAGTGACAACCATACCAAACTTTTTCTTGGACCTCTAGGATGGCAGAATTTACCAATTACCTTGTGAATGAATTGATCATAATGCTCAATTTATGAAGGAAAGGTCCAGAAAATAGAATGCATTTGGCTGCGCTCAAGCCGTAGTTGCAAAGGTTGAATCCAGCAACCTCTTCATTGTTCAGTCCTAGCACAAGTAAACTCGTCCCACCGCTGCTGCTATGCCACACGTGAGCAGCACTACAATATGTCAATATCCTTGGTGTGTTTACCTATTTAAAGAATACGAAAACGGAAATGAATTATCCAATATGCAGTTATGGATTTTCATATCAACCCACTGTGAAATGAAGCCCAGTCCAGGATAAGAAAAGGCAGATGAAAATAGATAGTAGTAGGTTTGTCAACAAAATTACTTTTATATAATTAGGAACATATTCAACTACATTATCTCCCCTTTCCTCAGTACAATAAAGATCGGTGATTATAACTCTGGATAAGTTTACACATCCTGAAACAGAATAGAGGAGCATCCAAGTTTGAAGTTTCAAAAATGCAGAACTATGGACCACCCTCACCAGCAGAGACCATAATTCTTTCCTTCCGATTGTTTTCAGGATGCCACTTGATATTGACTTTTCTTATTTTCATACGGAGTTAGTTGGGTATGCGACATTTTAGACAAGCATGCATTCAGCAGTTTGGTTTGATAATAAAATTGTCTCAAGCACAAAATAATGAGCTAAATCAAAATCTTGGTTACACCATGAAATGACAGAGGAAATTCAACCTTTGCCTCCAGGGAATTATTGCACAGAGGAGGGCTGCAATCTACAAAGAAAGAAATAAAAAACTGAAGAATGTAAGAATGCTAATTAACTCAAAACTGAGAAAATACTTTAAGCACAGTGCAAAAGGATAGTCTAGCCATATACTGAAGAAAATCTCAATTCCTTAGCCCAAGTATGCTCCTGCAGTTTACCATCTTAGTGCACCATTGACCATGGTTTAAGGCGCTAGGGAGAACAACATAAGCAATTGGTACACCTAGTGGTGCTGCATAGAAAGATTCTCTATACCGAGGACAACAAATGACGCAGACGCGGCGGTGATACTCCTCGCTGCTGGCACACTATGTCCAGGCATGTACCGTTGATCGATGTTTGCAAATGATGTGACATGATTGCACATCCAAGAGGTTGTAAACAAAAGAAGAGGTAAATCTATATCTGGAGACAGCTGAAAGAAGAGCACAACCTCACTCTGTAACCAAATATACATTAATAGGAATTGGATGTCTGTGATGGAAATAAAGATCATAATGAGCCAAAAGCAAGGAGTTGCCACACATAACAGAATAATCGATATTAAGACGTATGTTTCAATCGCTTTTAGTATTGGAAATGAAGCATAACAATCGATTAATTATACAAAGAAACAAAATAGAGTAGTCATATTACCTGACATGCAAGTGTTTGTCCAGGAAATGGAAGTGAACTCAAGATACATCTGAGATAGTAGAGAGGGAAACCCATGACTGGGGCAACGGGCAACCCAAGGAGCAAGTCCCAATATGCAAGATCAAGATACAGAGAAATTCAAAATACCAACCTACCCAAGACATTCTTTTCAGTGGGACTCGTATTAGTAAGGCCATACCTGAACTATTAATAAAAGAGCATTAATAAGTGACATCTATTGTAGACAAATGTAATATCCCAGGTATTGGGGTTACAAAAATAGAGGAAACAGATGTGTGCATTGCATTCATGCATAGAAAATCTGGGGAATTTTCGCGCTTTAAAGTAAAACAGTCACAGTAACTAAAGTTTCACTTGACCTTGGTGGAATTGGAGTAGCTCATCAAGTCAAGCGCTATAAACCTCGATGTGACTTTGTTAAAACCTTATTTTGGGTAGAGATGATTTGATCTAAGGGGTTAGATCAAATGGAACTAATAATTAACACAACAACACTTGAATCAATGATCAATTGCTTGATCTCATAACAGATCATAATAAGGTAATCCTTACCATAACATATGAACATACATCTGATTGGAAATCAAGTAACAATAAATGGAGAAACCATTATTGACTTATCCCTTTCATGTCCTAAACTAATCCTTGATCTTACCATAAACCTCATGGTACCCATTTCACTTCATTCATGGAAACAAGACAAGGAGATAAACTCTATAAATATATATCCTTCTCCATTCCATATTATTATCCATCAAATCTAGAGAGGTGAGAGTTTTATGTTATTTGTTAGAGAAGCAAGGATAAACCTTAAGCTAAAACTTGGATATACATCCATGTAATCAAATAATCATCTTTAAGAGGAACCCTAAGATATTATTCAAGACAATTCCAAATGAGAGAGACTATTCATACCAATCTTAGTCTTACCTATTTAAGAATAAAGGACAACCAATGAGCTAAAGTATTAGGTTGTAAACCATTTCCCTTTGGAGTGGTGAGATAACCTAATATCACATGGAATAATACCATACCCTGAATTGATAAGGTGAGGGAGAGGCCAACTCAATTAAGCTAGACGAGATGAAACCTTAGCCTAGATACCTAAGGAGATATTAGGAGTACACCATAAACCCTAGAATAACCGAGTCATTTATAAGAGAGCCTAAGCTATGGTATTACACTCAAGTTAATTGAGGCAACCATAGTAGTCCCATCCTAGAAAGTAAAATAGAAGTGTTATATCTTAGTTGATCAAGACAACACTTGATCATGGAAGTGAAAACCATTCCATTAGAAATACTTTAGGAAGCCAAACCTTGATCACTATAAATTGTGTAGTGATCATAAACCCTAAGAACTTGAAGTAGAGGATTTTAGCACATAAGAAAAACTTAGAGTTAAAGCCTATAATTCATATGGTGAGAAAACCTTCACCAATATAACCAAAGTTAACTATAAAAAAAGGAACCATAACCACTTTAGTTACTTTAAAGATAAGTTGATGATAGCAATAGAATTTTATTGGGGAGAAGACAAAACTAATTCTCAAGTCCTTAGTAACTAAAGGAGAACTTCAACTATCAAGCAAGTAACCATATCACCTTGGTTAGGGGAGAATAAACCCTAGCAAATGCAATATGATGTCACCCCAATCTTATAAACTAGAATCATATCTCAACCCTAGTTTATACATCACTATGGTAATCATAATATAAAACCCATGCCCTAATTAAGATTCAAACCAATTGCCATTAGGTAAATATAATTAGAACTCCAGAATTGCACTCTAGTTAAAACCTATGCTTAATTATTGAACATAAGAGACATCTAATTCTAAGTCCTATAAATAAACCCACAAGTGGTGATCAACCACTTATCATTATAACCAAGACCAAACCATATTGAGAGTAGCATCTACTTTAGGTATTTCAAGGTGTTAAGTATTAGCCTTGAAATAGGGTTGTAATCAAACCTACAAGACCTCAATAAAGAAGTACTCACATAAAATCATATGCAAGTAACCAAATTTCCAAATATGAGATCAAGTCCTTAGAAATAATCTAGCACTTGAAATCATGTCATTAAATCACTTCTTAAAAGAAATCCATAAGTATATGTTACTTTGAAATTGTTCCTTGCCAGGTGATACCAAAGAAAACTCTATATATCACTAAGTAAGAAAAGTTATCATTGGAGAACAAATTGAATATTTACAAAGATAATATTCAAATTCTTGTCCATAAGGGTATTCAAATTCAAGTCCTAACTATAATAATTCAACCAATGTTATAATACCTATATTCACATTCTAATACACCACTAAAGTATTTGCGGTATCTTAGGCTAATCCTTGTATTGTTCAAATAAGAAATACCTGCAAATACAAAAGCATTCAAAATTGAATTAAAAACAGAATTCAAAAACGAGAAAATAAGAAGAAAAAGAAAACGAGAGAAAAAAATGGAGCGAGGGCTTACCGGACCTCATTTGGTCGTGGCAGCCCGGTCTGCGAGCCACCGCAGCCCAAGCACGAGCCCCACCGGCACGGCCCGGTCCATCGCCGAACCAGCCCAGCCCAGCCCAACTTACCCCTTCGCATCGTCAACACGCACGGGAGGAGTCATCCTCTTCCTTCGTTCACCGCAAGCGGCTCGGTGGCAGCCTCCCGGCCACCAGCCACGCCAAGATACTCGCCGCCGCTCCTTGGCGCCTATAAAGGTCACTGAGCCGCCGCCAAGAACCCTAACCCTAAATTTCCCCATTCATCTTCTTCATACTCGGAAAAAACGAAACCCTAGCTTCTCCGACCAACTCTTCTCGCCGGTAATTGGAGCTTCCCGCGACTCGACGTGGATGCCATCGTCATCTACACCCTTGACTTGGTCATCCTGATCAAGGAATCGAGCTTCCGAGGTCGAAATCACTCACAGTGAGCTCCTCCTATCCGACGATGGTGATGGTCGATTCCGGCGACCTGGACCTTCCCAGACCTCGCCGTCCAGCTCTACCGATTCCTGGTGAGCTCCTACATCTCGCAGTGTCCCTAGCCTGCTCGATTGTGCCCCGTAGTGCCGCCTCGTCGTTGTTCCCTGTCCGCCGCCGCTCTGGCTTGCCGCCGGCAAGGCTCCGGCGACCATTTGGTCACGGCGCCGCCCCCTTCTGGCTCAGCACAACGCCGTGCGTCTCCCCAGCTGCTCGGGATGGGCGCGGGGGCCCGAATCGACGTCGCCGCCGGTGATCGGCCGTCGGCCGGCCACTTCCTCGCCACATTGGCGCCCCCGTGGCAGCTTACGTGGACCCTGGTCCACTCGTCAGTGTCCCTGAGGGTAGCCAACCCGGGTAGATTTAGCAGTTCCTTTTGTTTTAATTCAAACTCAATAATATCTGAAACTTCAAATGAATTTGTAAAATTCATAATAACTCAGAAAAAATGAAAATCAGATATTAAAATTCTTAGAAAAGAAAGATCTATCCAATAAAAATATAATATGAAATTTTTATTTTCAATAAAAATTTAATTATTTAATACATGTTAATTAAGTCCTTTCCTTTAATTTTAAATACAATTAAAATTCAGAAATTAAGAAAACATTTATAAAATAAATAAAACCAGTAAGCAAATAAAGAAAACATTAAAACTAATTTTCTTTATTTTGTTAACTTAGTAAATCATTATTAAAGAGAATTAAACTCTAATTAATAATTACCTAATTATTAATTGTTTAAAATAATAAAATGCCAAATTCAATATTATTTTTATTCCCAAATTATTATAACTTCAACTTTAAATTGAAGTTATCAATCATAGAATTATTAGGGTAATTAGAAAACCCTAGTTCCATATGGTAGGAAAACGAGAATTCATCATTTCATGTGAAACCCTAAAACCCTAATTCAATTAGGAACCTTAGCTCCACTACTTCATATGAACCCTAAATTATTCCCAAACATAAACCCTAAGTAACATGTGATCATGTTACTCCATTAGTAACCATAGATTCATATTTAGCAACTAAATGCTTATTCAAATTCACATAATATATGGGAACCCTATCACAACTAATTAGCATCCCATGTGTTCATCTTAATCAAACCTAGTTCCTATCACATGGATCTCATCCTTTATTAACCTTAACTAGCATCACACCATTGTGATGAGCTCCAATAACATCTATACCTAATATTTATCATTATATCCCTTGCACACTAAACCCTCTTAGTGTGAGTTAATAATTAAACATCCTATTTAGGAAACCACCATTTCTTACTTAGTGAATTAAATAGCTAATACCTAAACAACCTCAACCGAATTGATATACTTCTTATTATTTAAGAAGTATGTTCTTCAAAAGTTATTCTTTTGAAGAAAATAAGGAATCATCCTCAACCCTGCTTATAAGGACATATAAACCCTAGCCAGTTATCATTAGCAAGATAAACCAACCTTGACAACAACCATGTATAATGAATTGCTTAGGCTGCCTAGGCTTATCTTAACCCTACAAGCCCTAGGTGTTGATAAATCCAACTTTGTTGGGATCCATCTAATACCTATTCCAGCAACTACATGCAGCCATAGTCAACCATAGAAAACCACCCACTTAATTATCATACTTGTTCTTTATTAAAGAACATGTTCTTCAAAAGTTATTCTTTTATAGTATATGATAATTAATCATTAACCATGCCATCTAGTACTAAAACTGACCACTGTTCTTTACTTGATAACATTATGTCAATTATCATTCTTTGTGTGCTCAACTAATTATTATTCTTTATTGTCTACCTGTTAATAATACCAAGTAATCACACCTGAATAAAAACCTGGTATGTGAATCACTCTAAAAGTGCAATATACCATAAACCAATCATTACAACTCACTGATCCTAAATCATCGGGGTTAGATCACGCTTAGAGCGATTGCATCTCATACTTATGCATTAATGCATCCTTGCCAATCTTTTAAACATCGTCCTTACCGGACGATGATGCTATTTCAGAATTTGGAGTTATTGCGTATCGAAGACCTTGCCTGCATAATCTTGCAGTCAAGAAAGGCAAATTCATCACTTGCTCATATCATTTGAGTATTTTTATCAAATTACTTGCAAAGTATTATGGTTATCACTATTGCACAAAAATCAAAACCACTACTTTCATAACTATGAATATGACTATGTGGTGGGCAATGGAACCATGGATTGTGTTGATATGGTGGAGGTTCCATTGCACGGGCTTGTATCCATCTAGGATTAAACAACAAATGTCGCCAGTGATTCTTGTGCCGTAATATCCGTGTTAACCATAAGATCCGGAGTGGGACGGAGTAGTCAAAAGTGTTTCCACCTCTCGTTCATCAACGGATGCGCTTTACCGTAGACACTTGTATCCGTCAGGGCAAGCTGTAGGCTGGGGAAGCCTTAAGTCCCCACGGCATAGTCCGTAGACACTTGTCGCTCGAAGTGCAAGCGGTGGGCTGGGGAAGCCTAAAGTCCCCACGGTATTGCGGTCTATGATGGGTTGCAGCTACCGGCGAAGGAGTTTGGTTAACGAGTCCCAAACTCGTTGTCGTGGTCGGGGTCCATCCTTAAGTGGTATAAGAGGACCGACGAGGACCCGGGGTCGGGGTATGCAACAAAGGGTGGGTGTTCGAGGTAGCGGAGGAACATGATTGGCTAGACCTTATACCGGGCCTCACACCAAAGGAAGTGTGGACGAGAACTAGACTCGGTTGGCACCAAGGTTAAGATCTCTTATGGGTAAAGCAACACACCTCTGCAGAGTGTAAAGAACCGTGACCTGTCACTCCTCGTTCCGGGATATGGAAGCTGCGAACACGGCCGGAAAGGAGCTCCATGAAGTTCTAGTAAACCGGTGAAGGCTGACGGACATAGTTCTTCCGAATAAAAGCAACCTTTTGAAGAAATGGTTATGAAAACCTGCATTGGTATTAGACTTTCCGGTCTAATGCCGTAGCTAGTGCATTAAACACCTCTTTCCTATAATGAACTTGTTGAGTACGCTCGTACTCATCCCACTCTTAAATCCCCTGCTTAGATATGGAGGCATCGAAGGAGGATCTACAGTGCAACTCGAAGGCCGAAGAGTCAACAACTACTTCAAGAGACAGGACCTCGTCAGATGAGTCAGATACCACATCCAACAAGGAGAAAACCTAGTTTAGCCATAGAATGGAACTAGCTTCCTAAACCTAGCTCCTACTTAGCTAGAATCTATTCATAGCCTCTATAGCTAGATAAATACTCTACAAATAGAGTTCGTGATAAGATCTAGACTACGAGTCGTTCTTCTGGAGTTTAGTTGCAGTTTTACCTCATTGTAAAGTAGGAGGCTGTGTGAATCTTTTGTAAAGAGTCAGAGTTGTAATTCTATAGACATGGCTTGGACCCGCATATGTTTCTGTTGAACCACTCTGAGCGATATAATACTAGTGGAACGGTGTTTCATTGGTGTTATATCAGACTTGCATACTACACCATGCAGTGGTATGCCGGGTCAGCACAGTTGGTATCGGAGCAAATGCTTTGACCTTAGGATTAAAACCCTTTAAAGGAGACCTATAGGATTGGTAGTGTCTATAGGAAGTCATCTTAGTTAAACCAAATACTTCTTATGACTTGAGATGGATATTCACTTGAGAATAATCCTGACACACTTGAGTCAACCTTTCCTACCTATCTTTCCTAAGTAAAGATAGTTAGCTAATCCCAAACATGTAGTACACAATTAAGTCCTTAAAACAATAGATGAGTAGACCCCAGTTGGTATACAATATAGGGATTTCTATTTTCGTGCCCTCGGTTCCTTAGTTGTGCTCAGTTTTCCCCAGCCCCTTAGTTTTTCCTCAGTTTTACCCTAGCCTTTGTCTGAAGACCCGCAGAAGGAGCTCAGACGGAAGGAATCCGTTTATTTGGACGTTCGTGCCGACGTGTTGCGCCGCGTCGTCCGTGGGGCCGCGTCGTGTGGGGCCGCGTCGCGTGGGGCTGGTAGAAAGGGACCGCGTGGGACGAGACGAGAAGCGTTTGGTTGCACGTGAGCAGGAGCTGGGTTTTGTCTCTCTCGGCCCAAATTGGCATTTTTAAGAGCACCTTTTCCCTCTTTCTCTCTCTCGTCTTTTTCACCAAATTAGTATCAAATCTAGAGAAGCTTCTATTTCTGTCTTTCTTCAATATGGCAAGCAAATCTAGTAGCAAATCTCTGGGGTTATTTATGCCTTTTGGCCCTCGTTTTTTGCCCAATATGGCAGCAAATCTAGTAGCAAATCTAGAAGCTATTATATGATAAATTCACATGAAGATAATCGGAAAACTAAGTATAATACATAGGTAAACCGCATACAGCAGCCAAAAGCAGCCAATAACATTGTTAATGTTCACGACAAACTAAGCTGCAAAAATATACAAGATCACGCACGCAATGTATGGACAACAAGAAGATTAGGATGAATGAATTTGTTCTTCATTCCTCCTCATATATTTCTCCGTCGCTCCATTCGTGCAATTCCCCAAGGAAATATTCATTGAACTCCTTCCGTCTCGCAGTGTGAGGCCAATACATCCTCCAAACGGTATGGCCTCGTGTTCATTTCTCAAACCGTAGAATCCTATTCTATCCACACGTAGTGGCCACTCATCCCGTGCATTTGTATCATGAGAGTACGCTCCGATATAACCCAAATCCGTGTAGTAGATGTCTGCCAGAGTTGAAGTGTCGGGTACACTCGGTGTCGACGGAGATACACCGGATATAATTCACGAAGAAGGCATTACCGCCAATGTTAGTGACCGGATGGAGAGAGCGGCTCCGAGTGTCCACACGGTACACCAATGGTTTGCCCGCCAAAGCCGCGCCGACCAACAACACAAGCAACAGATCACCATCCGACTCCACAAGGTAGAACTTCGACGTCCAAGTTCTGGAAATGAAATTAGTGTCTCCATCTTGACAAGGTGCTCGCGCGCTGCCGCAACCGTATATTGGTGCACACTATTCTTCCGATCTCAAAATTGTCCGCAGCCTATCGCATACGCTTCACCATTGAACGGGGTAATGCAACGGAAACCATGGTTCTTGATCGAAAATCTTCCTTCTCCCCAATCCCCATCTTCATTTATATCCTTAGTTGGAGTGCTCTCATCGACCCAACCAATTTCCGGCGGGTAATGTGTGGCAACGAAGACCATAGTCGGGGATTTGATAACGACGATCGATTTCGAAAAACGGATGGCATCTCGCGCCTCAAACATCGTGTTCGATTTCTTTGTGAGTGGGTTCAGCAGCCGTATCTTGTGCGGTGGGTTCTTCCGGGCAAGCACGATGACGCCACGGGAAAAGCCGAGGAAGTAGAATCTAAAATATATTGAAAAGATAACATTCAGCACTAAGATTGAAAATAAGATCTATGGTGACGCCACGGGAAAAGCCGAGGAATTTGAACCTTGCACGAACCTGCAGATAGATCTATGGTGACGTAGCGGGATGTGCCGAGATGGAGGAAGGTGAACTCAGCGGCGCGTGGAAGGGCGTGGTGTAGCATGATCCATTCGTGCGGTGTGCACGTCGGGATCGGGTAAACCCGAGCGCCAATTTCTACGGACTTGCCTCATAGCGGAGTAGCCGTCCACGTACTCCTCTTTGGCCAATAAGCATTCGCCGATCTTGTGAAGTGGTCCGTCAGCCGTGAGACCGGCCCGAGTTCACGGAGGCGCCTCGCTTGGATGCGCCGCCTCGGATGCGCCGCCCTCGGAGGCGACGGGCTCGGCGGCGACGGGCTCGGCGGCGACGGGCTCGGCGGCGACGGGCTCGGCGGCGACGGGCTCGAGGCGACGGGCTCGGGGCGATGGCCGCCGGCGCATTCTTCTTCTCCATCGCCGGCAGGGGAGGGCTCGTACGGCGGTTGGGGTTTTTGGAGAAGTTGATGGGACGTGAGAGGGGTGGTTTCGTGCGTGAGCGATAATGAGACGTACCGTGTGCGAGAGGGAGGGAGAGAGGGGCTTACGCGTCCTAAATGCGACCCGAGTCAACAATGGCACGTCTTCCACGTCCGCACCGCGACACGCGTCAACAATGGCACTTCTTCCACTTCGCACCGCAACACGCGTCCCTCGAGTCTAACCCCGGAAATTTAGATATACTCATGTATACCCTCGAGTCATATACTAGCATTTTTTGTATGCTCGGCTTTCACCTTGAGTGCTAATACTGGCTAGTGCAATATACTCAGCTTTACCCTCAAGTGGCTGGTCAACGGAGAGTCAACAAATGGGATTAACTAGTTAAATGAGTTATTTAATGTGCAAAAAATTCCGAAAAGGAGTGGCACTTACTCATGGAGTCTTTACCACAAATTTCCACTTCTCAAATCATAGATAAATCGTAGATAAATCAAGTTTCACCACAAATTGCCACTTCTCAAATCACCTAGTAGCTATGAAGGTGCATGGTTTTCCATAATAAGCCCTACCCAAAACAGCTTTCCCCAAAACATACTTTGTCCGAATGAGACCATAATTTTCACACTCATGTAGATTTGTATTGCAAATAGTTTGAGGTAGGCCAAGATGGGTTTCATTGTACAAAACACGCATTTTCCATTTTTTAAATCTCATATTTGAATCCCTTAGTCTCGTTTACTACTCACTTGCCCTTGGTTTCTTGATACTACTCGGCTTTGCCCTCTCCCTTCACAAACTCTCACGTACGCCCAACATTGCCCCGATTGGTCTAGCCCATGTCACGCGGATCGTGCCCGACGACCGTTGATCGTATGATCTAACGGGCAGGATAACCCCTATCTCTCTCTCCGGTCGGGGCCACCACCCTCTCTCTCTCTCGTCGTCGGTTAGCTTCACGCAAAGTTTGGTTTTCTCGCATTATTTTTCACGAGCTAAATTATAAACTCTTTTTAGGCATTACTTTTCACGCAAAAAATGATAAACCATCACCGATTTGTTGTAGCCATTACTTTTCACGCACAAAAATGATACACCATCACCCATTTCGTGTACCCATTACTTTTCACGCAAAAAATGATAAACCATCACCGATTTTGTTGTAGCCATTACTTTTCACGCACAAAAATGATAAACCATCACCGATTTGTTGTAGCCATTACTTTTCACGCACAAAAATGATACACCATCACCCATTTCGTGTAGCCATTACTTTTCACGCAAAAAATGATACACCATCACCCATTTCTTGTAGCCATTACTTTTCACGCAAAAAATGATACACCATCACCCATTTCTTGTACCCATTACTTTTCACGCAAAAAACGATAAACCATCACCGATTTCTTGTAGCCATTACTTTTCACGCACAAAAATGATACACCATCACCCATTTCGTGTACCCATTACTTTTCACGCAAAAAATGATAAACCATCACCGATTTTGTTGTAGCCATTACTTTTCACGCACAAAAATGATCCCAAAATGATAAACCATCACCGATTTGTTGTAGCCATTACTTTTCACGCACAAAAATGATACACCATCACCCATTTCGTGTAGCCATTACTTTTCACGCAAAAAATGATACACCATCACCCATTTCTTGTACCCATTACTTTTCACGCAAAAACGATAAACCATCACCGATTTCTTGTAGCCATTACTTTCCTTTTAGGCATTACTTTTCACGGTAAAATGATAAACTATACCCCCACAACGGTCGTCTCCTCCTTAATTTATTGTGTATAAACCCCCACAACGGTCATCTCCTCCTTATTTTATTGTGTAAACCCTACAACGGTCATCTCTCCCTTATAAACACCCACACGGCCATCCCTTGTGTCAATAGGTTCTCCCTCTCTCTTCTTTTCGTTCACATACACTTTATCCATTGCCATGGCTTCCACGTCTCGGACGCGGACCGGAAGGGGAAGGGGAAGGGGAAGGGAAGTGGATCATCATCATTGCCACCACCACCGTCAACACTGCCATTGATCATAGAGGAGTTCTTCATCGTCGTCTATGAAGACCCTTTGGTCAAGAAGGTACGTACGCGTTCCCACATATATGATGCATGTGATTAATTATGGGCATGTTCTAAAAAACCTTTAATTTCAAGGGTTCCCTAATTTCAAACGATCGGCGCTCGATCTCTTTGCAGGAACTCCCAAAAAAATTTGCGGACTATCTTGACGGCAAGGAGCCAGCTAAGGTGTATCTCGCGAGCAGCTGATCGCGGTCCTCGTCTCCGGACCGTGGAGGTCCTATTTGACTGGACAAGGCCGGATGTACCTCGACAAGGGCTGGGAGAAATTCGCCATCGCGCACGGTGTGGATTTCGGCTGGTTCGTACACTTCAAATATGAAGGCGATGATGTGCTCACAAGTGAAGGTGTTCGACGGAACAATGTGCAGGAGGTACTACTACTCGTACGACGAAGATACTGACGATGAAAGCGACGACGACGTGAAGCCATGCATCCATCCCCTTTAGATAATTAAGGGGATTATGACCAAGAATATATATGTAGCTTCATATGCATCGATTTAGAGATCTAGCTATTTATTATGCATGTAAAAAATAATATCGCATTTCCACTATTATTCGAGCACCACATCGCCTCCAAACGATGCCGATGCCGATGCCGATATCGGCATGGTCGAACGGCTATGCTCGCCGCCACCGCTAGGTCAACGTCGGGATGCACAATGTTTAGCATAAGAGTCACTTTAGATTAAGCTGCGAAAATGGGCCGAGGCGACCCCTACGGAGCGGCTCTATATTATATTCTCTAAATAAAATAGACGACCACAGCGGTCATTGGTCGCGGAGGCCCCACAGAGCGGCAATATATAATTTTCTATAAATAAATAGACGACCCACTGGTCATTGGCTGCGGCAGCCCCATAGAGCGGCCCCATTTGTCATTGGCAGCACCGCGTATACAATCGTAGAAATAAAACGGCCCACGCGTCGGCCGGTAGATGGATCCACCCGTCGGCACGAGACGGTCGGCGAGGAACCGACCTCACGGTAACGGTAAGGCCTCGACTCGACGGCAACCCGCATCTTCGAGGGGTTTCAAACTAGAGGGAGGGGAAAACTGAGGAAAAACTAACGAGCTGGGGAAAACTGAGTACAACTAACGAAGCAGGGGCACGAAAATAGAAATCCCTACAATATATGGTAGCCCAAAGAGAGGATACAACCATAAGGAAGATATCCTATTGGAAGATGTGTACCAACACAAGTTATGGTTAAGTAAGAGTTATACAGACTGGTAATAGGAGTTATATCAATTGATGAAGATAATTAAGATATCCTAATAGAAAATGTAGACCAGTTAAGTAATGAGTAAGTAAAATTATCTAGACATGTGAAACAATTGATAGTAAGTGATAACTATGAGTTATATGAGGTAGTATAGACCAGGATGAGTCAATCATGAGAGGTAAGTAAGAGAGATGGAAATAAAACATGTCTACTTACAGAGTAGTGATAGTAATCATATATGATTCACCCGAGAATCATTATGTGATGGACTAGAACCTCATAATTAATTAAGAGGAGTACAATAAGAAGCCAAGTGCAAAACAATAGTGCAAGAATTGTGTTCCAAAAATATGGGAAGTGTGCCAAGCACATCATGACCATATGCTTATGGTAGAAACACTTAGAAGTATAGGAACTATATCCTAATAAATATGTATTCAGAGCAACCATATTAGAACTAGAGGTATCATACAAAATAGTCCTCAATAGCACTTATATATGGTATAATACTAAGTTAAGTAGTACTTCCAAAGAAAATTAGGTTAACCTTAACTATCCTAGACCACTTTGTTTCAAGTTTATCTCATTGCAAATGGGCAATTAAGGTAAATGTTGAGACAAATAGTAGAGTTCCCTATATTCGTGCTAAGTATCACGATATAAACCTATATTGTGTGGTGTTATATACTACCCATCGAGCCCGATGTTTAGAGATGTCTTACTCAACGAGTCATATTCCAGGCTTATGATGATGTGTATTATAAAAGCACAAAGCTGGATTTTCTTGGATTTTATTGGATTTTCATTGTTTGACTAGATCCATACATGAAGTTTGACTTTGATATGCAAATGTATGTTGCAATATCAAGTCCTTACTTGGTGCTATAGATCTAGAGGGTAATGGTAAACGTGTGAGGAAGTGACGAATTCTGTATATTTTGAAGACAAGATGAAGGTTCATCAGATAAAGGAAACAAAGTTGTGGGAAGCAACCACAATACTCTGAAGGAAGTGTCAATCAACATTCATGCTTTACCTCAATAGAGGAGTACTTTAGTACATGAGAAGCATGAAGGTAAGAAATATGGTGATTATGGGGAGGCTGAAGCAGAACCATAGCCATCATAGAAGAGGGAATGCATGGGAAATCACTTAGGATACTATATTCATAGTACCAGCTAGTGGTTTTCTTGCAAAATAAACCCTGAATGAAGGAAGATGATATATGAAACCATAGCAGACATAAGAAGACCATAGTTGATATCAGAAGACCACAACTGGTATAAGATCAATACTGCGAGATGGAGTAGGAGATGTCTCGTCCAGTTGATCAGAACCTATAATAGAATCCATTTTTAGATATCAAATAGCCACAGTTGGTATAATAACCACAGCTGGTATCAGTTGGTATTACGAATAGTCCACGACTTAATTATTTGTAACAAAAGTTTGTGAACAAATAAAAATCTTGTCAGCCAAATAGCTAGATCTATAATCATTTAGTTGAAGGATTCACATTGGATGTCCACAATTGAGTGGATACACCACAAAGATTCTTCGCGAGACCTTAGAATAAGAACAAACCACAAGCTATACCCAGACCAATATTCTAACCATAAGTCTAATGGTTGGAAGAAAAGGATTTGAAGACCATAAGAAAACTCTAAGGGGTAGAGTAAAGATTGGGATGTATGTACGATAACTCAATCTTTTGAGCAAGATAGTTGATGAAGGTCTGAACTGAGAGGAAGTTCGATCTTATTTTCATAAGATTAATGAACAATACTTCCAGAAGGAAGTCAGACCGAAGCCGAGGTTCATACCTCGAGGACGTAAGAAGTGGACTATAACTTGAGAAAGTGAGTAATATCTACTCAGAAGTACTTAAGCTCAAGTAAGTCAAAGATAAAGAAGTTGGACGAAGGAAATATCAGAGACCAAATACAGCTCAAGAAGGTCAAAGACCAAAGGAGATTGACTATACCAAAACTAAAGTCAATTTGCAAGATTCCTTTCATGGAACCTAAATAACCCAAAATAGTTATAGCTATCAACTGTAAACCATGATTGGATGGACTAAATGAGTCTAATCCATTCTTTAGGAAATAAACCATCACAACCATTCCCATGGTAAGTACATTACCAAGTACCATTACTGCAATTTGGTAGTAAGGGAAAGACAAAGACCTATTTTATCAAATAGGAGAATGTTATCCGATTAGTCCTCAATTAAGACTGTCAGGACAAGAAGAAGTCCCAATCATTGAATCTTCAATGAGATAGGAAACAAGATTATAATAGTTGGAAGAAATCAATGAATCAAAGTAGGAGCCATGGTTCAGAGACAAGTATTATTAGATTCTAAAAAAAAAATTCATAGCACTGGAACAAGAAACTAATGTTCAGAGACAAACCCTAATGGATTCCAGGAAGAATCTGGACAAGGGATATATTCAATTATATCTAGTGAGATCAATATGGAGTCCGCACAAGACAGATCCACACTTTGGAAACGTGAGAGAGATCAAACTTCGAGGACGAAGTTTAGTTTAAGGGGTAGAGACTGTAATATCCCAGGTATTGGGGTTACAAAAATAGAGGAAACAGATGTGTGCATTGCATTCATGCATAGAAAATCTGGGGAATTTTCGCGCTTTAAAGTAAAACAGTCACAGTAACTGAAGTTTCACTTGACCTTGGTGGAATTGGAGTAGCTCATCAAGTCAAGCGCTATAAACCTCAATGTGACTTTGTTAAAACCTTATTTTGGGTAGAGATGATTTGATCTAAGGGGTTAGATCAAATGGAACTAATAATTAACACAACAACACTTGAATCAATGATCAATTGCTTGATCTCATAACAGATCATAATAAGGTAATCCTTACCATAACATATGAACATACATCCGATTGGAAATCAAGTAACAATAAATGGAGAAACCATTATTGACTTATCCCTTTCATGTCCTAAACTAATCCTTGATCTTACCATGAACCTCATGGTACCCATTTCACTTCATTCATGGAAACAAGACAAGGAGATAAACTCTATAAATATATATCCTTCTCCATTCCATATTATTATCCATCAAATCTAGAGAGGTGAGAGTTTTATGTTATTTGTTAGAGAAGCAAGGATAAACCTTAAGCTAAAACTTGGATATACATCCATGTAATCAAATAATCATCTTTAAGAGGAACCCTAAGATATTATTCAAGACAATTCCAAATGAGAGAGACTATTCATACCAATCTTAGTCTTACCTATTTAAGAATAAAGGACAACCAATGAGCTAAAGTATTAGGTTGTAAACCATTTCCCTTTGGAGTGGTGAGATAACCTAATATCACATGGAATAATACCATACCCCGAATTGATAAGGTGAGGGAGAGGCTAACTCAATTAAGCTAGACAGATGAAACCTTAGCCTAGATACCTAAGGAGATATTAGGAGTACACCATAAACCCTAGAATAACCAGTCATTTATAAGAGAGCCTAAGCTATGGTATTACACTCAAGTTAATTGAGGCAACCATAGTAGTCCCATCCTAGAAAGTAAAATAGAAGTGTTATATCTTAGTTGATCAAGACAACACTTGATCATGGAAGTGAAAACCATTCCATTAGAAATACTTTAGGAAGCCAAACCTTGATCACTATAAATTGTGTAGTGATCATAAACCCTAAGAACTTGAAGTAGAGGATTTTAGCACATAAGAAAAACTTAGAGTTAAAGCCTATAATTCATATGGTGAGAAAACCTTCACCAATATAACCAAAGTTAACTATAAAAAAAAGGAACCATAACCACTTTAGTTACTTTAAAGATAAGTTGATGATAGCAATAGAATTTTATTGGGGAGAAGACAAAACTAATTCTCAAGTCCTTAGTAACTAAAGGAGAACTTCAACTATTAAGCAAGTAACCATATCACCTTGGTTAGGGGAGAATAAACCCTAGCAAATGCAATATGATGTCACCCCAATCTTATAAACTAGAATCATATCTCAACCCTAGTTTATACATCACTATGGTAATCATAATATAAAACCCATGCCCTAATTGAGATTCAAACCAATTGCCATTAGGTAAATATAATTAGAACTCCAGAATTGCACTCTAGTTAAAACCTATGCTTAATTATTGAACATAAGAGACATCTAATTCTAAGTCCTATAAATAAACCCACAAGTGGTGATCAACCACTTATCATTATAACCAAGACCAAACCATATTGAGAGTAGCATCTACTTTAGGTATTTCAAGGTGTTAAGTATTAACCTTGAAATAGGGTTGTAATCAAACCTACAAGACCTCAATAAAGAAGTACTCACATAAAATCATATGCAAGTAACCAAATTTCCAAATATGAGATCAAGTCCTTAGAAATAATCTAGCACTTGAAATCATGTCATTAAATCACTTCTTAAAAGAAATCCATAAGTATATGTTACTTTGAAATTGTTCCTTGCCAGGTGATACCAAAGAAAACTCTATATATCACTAAGTAAGAAAAGTTATCATTGGAGAACAAATTGAATATTTACAAAGATAATATTCAAATTCTTGTCCATAAGGGTATTCAAATTCAAGTCCTAACTATAATAATTCAACCAATGTTATAATACCTATATTCACATTCTAATACACCACTAAAGTATTTGCGAGTATCTTAGGCTAATCCTTGTATTGTTCAAATAAGAAATACCTGCAAATACAAAAGCATTCAAAATTGAATTAAAAACAGAATTCAAAAACGAGAAAATAAGAAGAAAAAGAAAACGAGAGAAAAAATGGAGCGAGGGCTTACCGGACCTCATTTGGTCGTGGCAGCCCAGTCTGCAGCCACCGCAGCCCGGCGACGAGCCCCACCAGCACGGCCCAGTCCATCGCCAGAACCAGCCCAGCCCAGCCCAACTTACCCCTTCGCATCGTCAACACGCACGGGAGGAGTCATCCTCTTCCTTCGTTCACTGCAAGCAGCTCGGTGGCAGCCTCCCGGCCACCAGCCACGCCAAGATACTCGCCGCCGCTCCTTGGCGCCTATAAAGGTCACTGAGCCGCCGCCAAGAACCCTAACCCTAAATTTCCCCATTCATCTTCTTCATACTCGGAAAAAACGAAACCCTAGCTTCTCCGGCCAACTCTTCTCGCCGGTAATTGGAGCTTCCCCGCGACTCGACGTGGATGCCATCGTCATCTACACCCTTGACTTGGTCATCCTGATCAAGGAATCGAGCTTCCGAGGTCGAAATCACTCACAGTGAGCTCCTCCTATCCGACGATGGTGATGGTCGATTCCGGCGACCTGGACCTTCCCAGACCTCGCCGTCCAGCTCTACCGATTCCTGGTGAGCTCCTACATCTCGCAGTGTCCCTAGCCTGCTCGATTGTGCCCCGTAGTGCCGCCTCGTCGTTGTTCCCTGTCCGCCGCCGCTCTGGCTTGCCGCCGGCAAGGCTCCGGCGACCATTTGGTCACGGCGCCGCCCCCTTCTGGCTCAGCACAACGCCGTGCGTCTCCCTAGCTGCTCAGGATGGGCGCGGGGGGCCCGAATCGACGTCGCCGCCGGTAACTGGCCGTCGGCCGGCCACTTCCCTGCCACATTGGCGCCCCCGTGGCAGCTTACGTGGACCCTGGCCCACTCGTCAGTGTCCCTGAGGGTAGCCAACCCGGGTAGATTTAGCAGTTCCTTTTGTTTTAATTCAAACTCAATAATATCTGAAACTTCAAATGAATTTGTAAAATTCATAATAACTCAGAAAAAATGAAAATCAGATATCAAAATTCTTAGAAAAGAAAGATCTATCCAATAAAAATATAATATGAAATTTTTATTTTCAATAAAAATTTAATTATTTAATACATGTTAATTAAGTCCTTTCCTTTAATTTTAAATACAATTAAAATTCAGAAATTAAGAAAACATTTATAAAATAAATAAAACCAGTAAGCAAATAAAGAAAACATTAAAACTAATTTTCTTTATTTTGTTAACTTAGTAAATCATTATTAAAGAGAATTAAACTCTAATTAATAATTACCTAATTATTAATTGTTTAAAATAATAAAATGCCAAATTCAATATTATTTTTATTCCCAAATTATTATAACTTCAACTTTAAATTGAAGTTATCAATCATAGAATTATTAGGGTAATTAGAAAACCCTAGTTCCATATGGTAGGAAAACAGGAATTCATCATTTCATGTGAAACCCTAAAACCCTAATTCAATTAGGAACCTTAGCTCCACTACTTCATATGAACCCTAAATTATTCCCAAACATAAACCCTAAGTAACATGTGATCATGTTACTCCATTAGTAACCATAGATTCATATTTAGCAACTTAATGCTTGATCAAATCCACATAACATATGGGAACCCTATCACAATTAATTAGCATCACATGTGTTCATCTTAATCAAACCTAGTTCCTATCACAAGGATCTCATCCTTAATTAACCTTAACTAACATCACACCATTGTGATGAGCTCCAATAACATCTATACCTAATATTTAACATTATATCCCATGCACACTAAACCCTCTTAGTGTGAGTTAATAATTAAACATCCTATTTAGGAAACCAACATTCCTTACTTAGTGAATTCAATAGCTAATACCTAAGACAACCTCAACCTGAATTGATATACTTCTTATTATTTAAGAAGTATGTTCTTCAAAAGTTATTCTTTTGAAGAAAATAAGAAATCATCACTCAACCCTCGCTTATAATGACCTATAAACCCTAGCCAGTTATCACTAGCAAGATAAACCAACCTTGACAACAACCATGTATAATAAATTGCTTAGGATGCCTAGGCTTATCTTAACCCTACAAGCCCTAGGTGTTGATGAATCCAACTTTGTTGGGATCCATCTAATACCTATTCCAGCAACTACATGCAGCCATAGTCAACCATAGAAAACCACCCACTTAATTATCATACTTGTTCTTTATTAAAGAACATGTTCTTCAAAAGTTATTCTTTTATAGTATATGATAATTAATCATTAACCATGCCATCTAGTACTAAAACTGACCACTATTCTTTACTTGATAACATTATGTCAATTATCATTCTTTGTGTGCTCAACTAATTATTATGCTTTATTGTCTACCTGTTGATAATACCAAGTAATCACACCTGAATAAGAACCTGGTATGTGAATCACTCTAAAAGTGCAACATACCATAAACCAATCATTACAACTCACCGATCCTAAATCATCGGGATTAGATCACGCTTAGAGCGATTGCATCTCATACTTATGCATTAATGCATCCTTGCCAATCTTTTAAACATCGTCCTTACCGGACGATGATGCTATTTCAGAATTTGGAGTTATTGCGTATCGAAGACCTTGCCCGCATAATCTTGCAGTCAAGAAAGGCAAGTTCATCACTTGCTCATGTCATTTGAGTATTTTTATCAAATTACTTGCAAAGTATTATGGTTATCACTATTGCACAAAAATCAAAACCACTACTTTCATAACTATGAATATGACTATGTGGTGGGCAATGGAACCATGGATTGTGTTGATATGGTGGAGGTTCCATTGCACGGGCTTGTATCCATCTAGGATTAAACAACAAATGTCGCCAGTGATTCTTGTGCCGTAATATCCGTGTTAACCATAAGATCCGGAGTGGGACGGAGTAGTCAAAAGTGTTTCCACCTCTCGTTCATCAACGGATGCGCTTTACCGTAGACACTTGTATCTGTCAGGGCAAGCTGTAGGCTGGGGAAGCCTTAAGTCCCCACGGCATAGTCCGTAGACACTTGTCGCTCGAAGTGCAAGCGGTGGGCTGGGGAAGCCTAAAGTCCCCACGGTATTGCGATCTATGATGGGTTGCAGCTACCGGCGAAGGAGTTTGGTTAACGAGTCCCAAACTGTTGTCGTGGTCGGGGTCCATCCTTAAGTGGTATAAGAGGACCGACGAGGACCCAGGGTCGGGGTATGCAACAAAGGGTGGGTGTTCGAGGTAGCGGAGGAACATGATTGGCTAGACCTTATACCGGGCCTCACACCAAAGGAAGTGTGGACGAGAACTAGACTCGGTTGGCACCAAGGTTAAGATCTCTTATGGGTAAAGCAACACACCTCTGCAGAGTGTAAAGAACCGTGACCTGTCACTCCTTGTTCCGGGATATGGAACTGCGAACGCGGCCGGAAAGGAGCTCCATGAAGTTCTAGTAAACCGGTGAAGGCTGACGGACATAGTTCTTCTGAATAAAAGCAACCTTTTGAAGAAATGGTTATGAAAACCTGCATTGGTATTAGACTTTCTGGTCTAATGCCGTAGCTAGTGCATTAAACACCTCTTTCCTATAATGAACTTGTTGAGTACGCTCGTACTCATCCCACTCTTAAATCCCCTGCTTAGATATGGAGGCATCGAAGGAGGATCTACAGTGCAACTCGAAGGCCGAGGAGTCAACAACTACTTCACAAGACAGGACCCTGTCAGATGAGTCAGATACCACATCCAACAAGGAGAAAACCTAGTTTAGCCATAGAATGGAACTAGCTTCCTAAACCTAGCTCCTACTTAGCTAGAATCTATTCATAGCCTCTATAGCTAGATAAATACTCTACAAATAGAGTTCGTGATAAGTCTAGACTACGAGTCGTTCTTCTGGAGTTTAGTTGCAGTTTTACCTCATTGTAAAGTAGGAGGCTGTGTGAATCTTTTGTAAAGAGTCAGAGTTGTAATTCTATAGACATGCCTTGGACCCGCATATGTTTCTGTTGTACCACTCTGAGCGATATAATACTAGTGGAACGGTGTTTCATTGGTGTTATATCAGACTTGCATACTACACCATGCAGTGGTATGCCGGGTCACCACAACAAATCACTTGGTGATACTTATACGGATACCTTCTAAATTTGAGTATAAGAAAAAAATATTCCATCAAAGCTAATAAAGGAACCAATACTTGAAGCAACACTAAGGTACACACATAAAGTGGCAAGTATATTCCATACATGCTATCCTTCATGCACCTTCCATTGAGACTCCATTGACTATTTGGAACATTGTGTACTCTATGAATGGTACACCTGTATATAGCAACAGAAATTGCAATATGTATGGAAAGAAATATAGAGTTCATTACCTCGACACAGGACATGCCATTCCCCGAGAACGTGCCAGCCTTTTTCGACATGGGCACTGACATGAGGGTGAGATCGCGGTGCAGTCTGCATGATGCTTCCATTTCTCACTCCTAAACCAGCAGCAGTTCGCAGGCGTTGGAGCTAATAATACCAGAAGCAAAAGTTGTGTCTGGTGAACATAGTGTAAAACAAAATCACTTGCAAAATAAGGAAATAGAAAATCAAGAAGCGAGATAAAAAAGCGACCCCTCACCTAGAGCTTATTTTAACAGGACACACTGAATTGAGGGGTAAATGTCTATACAGAAGTTTTGGCTTGATAACAGTTTCAAGCCTTAATATGCATCGCCAAATTCTTGATATTTCCGACAGTCTCCATCTTAAACTAATAAATTTTGCAGTAAAAAAATGGTGGCATCAAAGATCAACCCATAAAAAAGAGATGCAATCGAATTTTCAGTGTTCTCGGCCCAAAGAAAGTGAATTCTTAGAAATGAGGTGCATTACACTTATATGTATGCTCATAATTAATCATCACCGGCTTAAACAGTACGTAAGTGGCAAGGGTGCACTAATACAAATCTAAGCATGGTTGAACTGAAGAAACATGTGACCAAAAATATCAACAAACCTTCAAGCAGTTTGCAGATACGCCAATGGATAGTTACATTCAGGCATATATTCACCACAGATTTCTCAACTGATCAAAATCTGTTATTGTACAAAACAATCAAAATTAAATCCATGGATACAGGTCAATACTAATTGTACAAAAGGAAAATTGAGAACCAGTTGGTTTTACATGGATGCACAGAAAAAAGCGGCAATTATTCAGAGAAGGATGCATACAGTCTAGCACAGTCAACCATGCTTCAGCTGGAGATGATCTCCATTACCAGACCCCAGCCAGCCATGACAGTACCACAGACTGTAAATCATACTACGGATCTAGACCCTTTTGGTTCTGTAATGTGAGCCACCAAATTTAACAATAGTGAATTTAAAATCGCAGTTCAGACATCCCACCAAACACAACATGCAACATCCAGAAATTCTTCTACTCACTCTTGAGCATAGTGGCAACCTAGCTAACAGCTTGGCCATGTTTTCAACCATTTGCCAGGGAATGCTAATATATAATAACAGAGTATTTCATATTTTTTTCATGGATATGATTGACCACGGTAGAACCATAACTCTGAAGGTACGTTCAAAGCCGGACTCATGCAAGTTAGTCTGGTTAGCTCTGCAGGGTTTCTCCGTGATAGACCTAGTCTGTTTCAGAGTACTTGAAATCTTGAATCCATACTTCTTGAAATATTCTCGAAATCCATATACGTTGAACTGCACATAAGGAAATACGAAATAGTATCACGTCAGCTCAACATGGAACTGAGTCTATAAAGGCATTAGACTGACAAGCAAATGAGTGATGTATTCTCAACACAAATGGCTCATGCACGAATAGTTTGAAATATTTTCAGAACATTGCTTACAGGTAGGACTTTTGCGAAATACTTTGTGATGTTCTGATCCGCAATCTTTTCTGGGTTAGCAGCCTGAACATTGCTTACAGGTAGGACTTTGCGAAATACTTTGTGATGTTCTGATCCGCAATCTTTTCTGGGTTAGCAGCCTGAGAAAATAAAGAGCATGTTATTACAGGGACAAAGCAACGATAAAAGCACATTTATGTGTAGATGCAACTAACACGATAAGTAAGATGAAAGAAAGAAAACAAAATTAAATATATTCTGGAAATAATGTTCTGGAGTTGTATCAAATAATATGTGATGCGAAGTAGACAATAAACAACAGAAACACATTAACCACAACTACATATGTAATAAGTGGAACGGGTACCACCATTTAAGATCAGCGAACTGCGGAAATGCTCATTTGATCGCGGGCACATATGCTCCTGAACGAACTGACCATACTTTAGCAAGTGGCATAGCAGGTCCATCTCCAATGCCGCAATGGCATGCCAATGAAAACAAGAACCCTGGTCTGTCAAAAGATGCAGCAACGGATCTGTAGACAAGTGACTCTGGTTGCTCATCAATTTTCTGATAAAATGACAACCATAATCAAAAATAATTTACACTGCATAAAACGAAAATATATAGATGGAACCACCAGATTCACCAACGAAAATCCACCTCACCGTTCGGCCAGGGAGGGAGACCTCGAACCGGCATCGTCAAATCGCTCCTTCTGCCCCAGAAAAATGATGATTTGAGCTACTGCCCAGGGGTGAAGAGAAGGCGGGGATGGAGGACGATGGGAGATGCATAGCGCCGCTGGGGCATATCTTCCTCTTCCAACAAGCGTCTCTTCTTCACAACCCATCCATCTGTGTTGCTGCTCCTCCTCCCATCTGTCACCAGCAGGGCGATGGGAGTTAGCAGCCTCCTGGATGCGGTGAAGGGGCAAAAGAGGATGGTTGAGCTCGCACACTGCTGCTCCGCCTCGGTATCCGCCTGCTCCTCCTCATCCTCCTACGCAACCTTCTCTCCCCGTGCGGCTCCGCCTCAGCATCCGCCAGCTCTCCCCCGCGTTAGCCTCCGGCCCCTAGCGAGCGCTGCTCCTCCTCACGCGGCGAGAAGACTACTGCACAGGAGATGGGGTGTGGCGGCTCGACCGAGTGACAAAATGGAGAAGGAGGGGATTGGTGGAGAAGAGAAACGGGAGGGCATTGGGGAGGAGATACGGCAGGAGATTGGAAGGTGAGGACGAAGTGAGCGAGGGGACCCACGCGGCGGTGGCCACAGTCGCCGGCGGCGAGAAGCAGTGGCGGAGAGGAGTTTGGCCGGCCGGCCAAACGGCACGAGCGGCGGTGGCGGCGGCCGAGGAGGAGGGGATTGGGGAGGGGAGGAGACGACTGGGACGGGTAACACGGGTTGGTTCTGGCCTTGTGGGGATGGACCGATGGAGAGATATTTTTGTTCGGGCCAACAACGGGACGCCACGTGGACCAACCGGTGGAGAGGAGATGCGTGGATGCCTTGTGAGGCCCCCGTTGGGGGCATCTATTATAGGTTAGATTAGGGATGGAACAATTCAAACAATTTGTTGTTTCTATGGCGGCCTCTGAATTATACACCTTCGTTTGTAAACGTAAAGCTTGCCCTGTAGCTTCTGAATTTGAAAATTTAATCTTTTTTATATTTTATCATGGGATGAAAAGCCACATTGATAATATCTATGTTGTTGACTATAATAAGAGAGTCAAAGCTGCCTAAGAGAGCACTAATATTTTGCAGGAAGAAGGTGATGAAAGCATAAGCTTGGGGATGTTCATGCAGCCCCAAGAGGAAGACAAAGAGGAACAAAAGAAGGAGGAAGAGGATGATAAAAGCATAAGATTGGGGATGCCCATACAACCCCAAGGAGAGCATGAAGAAGAACAAGAGGAGGAAGAATGGAGTAGCTACCCATCTCTAACTCCCAACAATGGTAACACACAAAACACTCCCTCTTATAATATTAATGATGATCCCCTATGTGATATAAGTTTGTCTAATTTATGGGAGGATCATGATGATGTAAAATAAATATATGATACCACAAGCTCATTAGATGATTTGTCTTTATGTGGTGATTCTATTCACAATTATGTTATTAAGTTTACTCTTGATGCTTGCAAATATTATAAGAGAGTAAAAAATAAGAGACCTCTTTATATTTCTATGTTATTTAAAATGCAAGCTACTGATTATTATATGCATTGGCTATTATTAATTTTCTATTATTTATTCATATACAAAATGCCAATGCATATGAACAGAGTTAGACTTAAAAAGTTAATGGTTTCAAAGCTTGTGGTGTGCTCCATATGCTTTCAAGTAACTTTTAATTTGAGAACACCTTTATGTCCTTGTTAAATAACTTTATTTCTCATTACATATTAATTAGTTTATAAGTTTTAATAAAAAATATGGAAGTGTAAATCAGAAGGATGAGCAATGAAGAAATTGGGGTCGACCTTGAGCATCTGTTGTTCATGCCAATGGGACCACTTCAAAGTCTATATCATTAAAATTCTTCCTACACTAAAACAAAATAAAAAGAGTGTTTCCTTTCTATATATATATGTTAGCTTATTAAATAAAATGGTTTCCCAATGATTCCTATAGTTCCCATCTTGGTAGAAATTATCATATCATTTGTTTGGAGAACTAACCATTTTATAGGCATTGGATACACCTACAAAAGGAAAGGTTCCCTCATGAACGCAACTCAAAGCTCAAGCCAAGAGGAGATGGTCCCTTCAAGGTACTCAAGCGCATCAACAACAATGCCTACGTCATCGACACACCAACATCCAAGTATTTGGTGAGCAACACATTCAATATCTCGGACCTATCACCCTATCAAGGAGATGAGGAAGAACTAAAGTTGAGGACGACTCTTTCCCAAGGGGGGAGATGATGTAGCCCCGCCCAAGGACGACACTACACCAAGGTCAACTAGTCCCCAAGTGGACCGATGACTCGAGCCCGAGTGAAAGCTCTACGTGACAAGGTTAACTCAATCCTATCTACACTCGACCTCGACACGCCCTTGAATGGTTTGCTACTTCATTCCGAAATTCTTTGTGTGATCGGGTATGAACCTCGAGAAGAATACGCCAAGGATGGCCCAACATCGGACAAGGAATGAAGGGGAGAAGAACTTCAGCCGGAGGCCACAGCTCAGGGCCGGCACTGCCACCCTCCACAGGCCGGCACTGCCGGTGGAGACACCACGGCACTACCGGTGGAAGCACCCCAGCACTGTCGGCCGATGCACCCCGGCACTATCGGCCTCGACACGCCGGCACTGCCGTCCGACGCACCCCGGCACTGTCGGCCTCTACACGCCGACACTGCCGCAAAGGTCGCCTAAAACCGCAGCAGCAACCCTTGGCCGGCACTGCCGCTGGGAGCACCCCGGCACTGCCGGCCCCACCCGTGTTGACTTCATCTAAATCGTTAATTTGCATCCAATGGTTGTGTTTATTTCGCAAATGACTAAGTTACCCCTGTTTTTGATCTGGACTATATATAGGGCTCCTCCAACCACGAATTAGGGTTAGACATAGATTGGATTATCTTTAGAGTTTTGCTTACAAAACCTCTGGGATGATCTCCTATGTTCCTCATGGCTACCTCTTGTGAGATTTGGATGATATTGGAGATTCTAGTGTGATCCACTCTCTCTCCCATAGCTTTGTTAATCTCCTCCCCGATCTCTCACACCGGGATTCTACCTCGCGGTCTCTCCCCGTGTGATTCTATCAGCGTGGTTTATCGAGCCACGGGAGTGAAATTTGTTTGTATCGGGTTTGTGTGCGTGTGTTGTTCTTCGTGTTCATCTTGTTCTTCATCTCCCCCTCTTTCCCCCTTTTGATTTCGGGTCAATTCATGAGATATGGGCACATTCTAGCCCTTAGGCCTCATCATATGCTATCAGCAGCTCTTGGTTACCACAGATTTGACCCTCCACCCACCCAATTTCACCTCTAAAAAAATTCCAAAAAAATAATCCCCAAAAATAGCCCTAAATTGCCTTTGGTCAGATCTGCAATTTTGTTGAGTTTTGAGTGGTTTTTCTCCATTGATTTTGTGTCCCTGGAGTTGATCTACCTTTCCCTTCCGTTTCTAGCCTTAATTCCATCGATTTCATCGTTTTGGTCGGATTTGGGTCCGTTTTGCGAAGAACGAATTCGTATTGTTCATCAGGGACCGGCACTGCCACCCCTGCCAGGCCGGCACTGCCGCCAGGAGCCAGGAACTGCTCCTCAAGCTCAAATTCGACCACGATTTCACCTTTGTGTTTGGTTTCTGGTTTTGAGTGCCTTAGTTGTATCCCCTAACACCGCATAGAAGACGCAAAAGCGAAGACAACCTCGGCACCCCGGATCTCCAAACGTACTTTAACACCCACCACCATCGCAAGTTGAGTGATCATCACCGCCTACAAACCATCTAGGTATAACTTGCATTTCCTTGTAGCCCCTCTTCCTTTTGCGACCTATCCTATCGAGCATTGCGTATCAAGTGTAGCGAGACATTGCACGTGGCCCCGATTGTGAGGTTGTGTGTGTAGTGTGGAGTAAATCTTATAAGCAAGACACTCGTGCGGAAACATAGCAAAAGTGAGGCTAACACCATCATAGTGTGAGAAAAAGCCGGAAAACACAAAAAGAGCAAACGAGTGCAAGTGCCACCATATACAGAAGAGTAAAAAAGCTTTTAAGCAAAAGAGAGAGAAGAGAAGAGAGGCCGCGTGTGAATCTTGTTGTCTCTCAATTTGCAACCCAAGCTTTGAGCTCTTCTTGTGTTAGTGTGACACCGAGCCGGTCTTTGTATACCATCTTGTTTTTTAGCTCATTCCTTGGTCGCACTAACCCCACTCATCTTGTGTGTGTGTGTTCCACATCATTCGTGTTTCCGTGGTCACCATTTGGACATTTGATTCTTGGAGCTTACCCACTTTTAACAATACACTTGATTTTGGATTTCGTCTCTTGGCTTTCCACAATACTTCCCTACCATAATATTTGCTAGCTTTTGCGTGTGCCTTTGTGTGTGTACCCGATACAATTGGTTTTGCTCTCGGTTTGGTTGATCGCCTCGATACTATCACACCAAGGTAAGGTTGTGAGGTAGTGTCTTCCACTAACATACACAACCTAGTTCTTGTCTTCACATCATGGATAGGAACGGAGAAGAAGCAGAGGATGGAGTCCTACGCAACAACGAGAGGTTGGTGACCCAACACAATCTATGGACACAACGCCAAGAATTCAAGGAGCAACTCGCCTTGTCTGAGACGCGCACCGATGAGCAATACGAAGAAGTGGCTCACATTCACCATCGTCAACCAAGATATGACCCTCACAGACAACTTGAATGGCCAAATGGCGGTCAATGATGCGAACATGGAGCGGCGCATGGATAACCTCGAGCGCGCCATCACCAACTTAGGTCGCCGCCACCGACACTGCTCTACCTCATCATCCTCAAGCCCGTCACAAGATTACTACTCCCATGACCGTCATACTTCATCAAGCTCCAACTCAAGGCGAGGAGACCTTCATCGACTTCATCGACATCATGATCGCCATGAAGACTCACGCTCCAACTAAAGACGAGGAGAGTTTCATAGACATGCTCGTCCACATGAGCGTCCTCAACAAGACGAAGCACCACACCATGACCGCCATCCACATGATCTCCATGCCCACCATGGGTGTGACGACCAACCGCATGACAACGTGTAAGGGTATATTGCTCCTATGTGTGGTTTGGTAATTAGTGACAACCCCTATGGACTAATGTTTTCATTGAGTTTATATGAAGGAATATTCCATAGGTACTACTTGTAGTCCATGTGTTGAATTTAAGTATGGATGCCATGAAGATAAAGATATACCTTGAGTACTGGCATCAAGATCGTCGATTTGAAGACATATATGTGATATGATCAAGAAGAAGAAATGAAGATGGAGTTCCTATGTGGAACTGAATATTAGCCATGCTCTAGCTTATATGATAAGCAATGGACGATCAAGATCTTGAGTGCTTGATTACAAATGAAGAATTCTTTATACACCTCAAGATAGTATGATTGAGCATGAGAAGATACAATGTTGACAAATACAAAGAGTGAAGAATATATAGATTCAAGTTTGGTCAACACATGAAGCATGAAGAATATGCCACGTGAAGTCATGTGGTATGGTAAGCCTTGTCAATTGTGCTTTATGAACTAACCCATCATATACGTGCTCTTGTGTTGTCTATGTGGGTTAGGTATCTTTCCATGGGCATGTATCGAAAGGGAGATCTCATATAGCCCATGAGAGAACGACATCAAGTGGTGATCGTCATCAAGGTTGAGTTGGGCAAGTTCAAGTTGAGCATCTCAAGAGGATCATATGCTTGAAGCTTGTCGTCCATTTGGTGATAATGGACATGTGAAGATGTGCATCAATGGAGCTTTCCCATCATGGTGTATGGGGGAACACTTGTGATTTTGTGAGTCTTCACGAAGCAACAATGATCAAGTAAGGCATTCCGGCTTGAGTGGAGCTTGAAGAGTTATCATCAAGATCAAGCGGGATGCGCAAGGCAAAGGTATGGCCTTGCTAGGTTTTCCTTTTACCGGTCTCAAGGTGATGTTGGGAGACCGGATTATAGGATAGATATCTGCACTATCAAGATGGCCTTTCGGTTGGGTAACTTGATCGCATCATCTTAGGGAGATCAATCCTTTGCATATTTTGCATATCCCTATTGCTTCTTGGTACAACAAGCCCAAGTTCATCAAAAACGGAATCCGCATGCATCTTCTATTGCGTTCTCGAGTTTGGACGTCTTCACCGTTTCTTGACGGTGGGAGACTCTCTCTCTCTAGAGTCATCTAAAAATATCCTATTGGGATTCTATTTGTCGTTATCTTTCCAACAAAATTGGTTTCATGTCAGTCGGAGTCCGGACACAAAAGTTATCACAGTTTTTGTATAACATGGTTTCCTCCTAGCCCGGTGCCTCGCCCGGCGTGAGCGGCCGTCCCACCGGATGGCCCGGTTCCAACCGGCCCCTGGACCGGTGCACACCGGGCACCATCCAGGGGAGTTTTCCCCTTCGCCCGGCGCTGGCCCGGCGTACGGCCCGGTCTGGACCTGCCTGGTCCGGCCTCACGCCCGGTTGGGCCGGCATGTGGACCGGCTGCCCCGGCGCGGACCGGCCCCTGCTCCGGTGACAACCGGGGGCAGATACTGCAAGTCCTGGACCTGTCCCGGTCATGGCCCAACACACGTTCCGGTGCCAACCGGATGGTCCGGTCCCAGGCTCGGTTGACCGGCTCCCACGACCGATGCTGAGCTGGTTGATACGTCTCCGACGTATCGATAATTTCTTATGTTCCATGCCACATTATTGATGTTATCTACATGTTTTATGCACACTTTATGTCATATTCGTGCATTTTCTGGAACTAACCTATTAACAAGATGCCGAAGTGCCGGTTCTCGTTTTCTCGCTGTTTTTGGTTTCAGAAATCCTAGTAACGAAATATTCTCGGAATTGGACGAAACGAAGACCCAGGTTCCTATTTTCACCGGAAGCATCCAGAACCCCCGGGAAGGACCAGAGGGGGGGCACTGGGCCCCCAGACCATAGGCCGGCGCGGCCCAGGCCCTGGCCGCGCCGCCATATGGTGTGGCCACCCCTTCGACCCTCTTGCGCCGCCTCTTCGCCTATATAAAGCCTCCGTCGCGAAAACCCCGAGGCGAAAAACCACGATACGGAAAACCTTCCGGAGCCGCCGCCATCGCGAAGCCAAGATGCGGGGGACGGGAGTCTCGTTCCGGCACCCTGCCGGAGCGGGGAAGTGCCCCGGAAGGCTTCTCCATCGACACCGCTGCCATCTCCACCGCCATCTTCATCACCGCTGCTGCTCCCATGAGGAGGGAGTAGTTCTCCATCAAGGCTCGGGGCTGTACCGGTAGCTATGTGGTTCATCTCTCTCCTATGTACTTCAATACAATAATCTCATGAGCTGCCTTACATGATTGAGATTCATATGATGATGCTTGTAATCTAGATGTCATTATGCTAGTCAAGTGAGTTTTACTTATGTGATCTCCGGAGGCTCCTTGTCCCACGTGTGTAAAGGTGACGAGTGTGTGCACCGTGTGGGTCTCTTAGGCTATATTTCACGGAATACTTATTCATTGTTGAATGGCATA
>NC_061512.1:86993429-87010818 GCF_022539505.1 Lolium rigidum | reverse complement strand
TAGGGGTAGATACATGATTTTCCTGGTTTGAATATGTCTAGACCTTGTTTATCAACTTGAATGCTTACTACATGACATAACAAGACTATATACTTTGGTTTTTCATTTTTTTGATTTTTTTTTTAAATTTTCTACCCATTTGAATCTTGGTCAAATCCTAGGTGTCTGACCATGATTTAAGCAAGTTTAAAACACGAATATGAAAAGTTAATCATCTATCCTTCTCAAGTCACTCCAAAATTGTGACGCCCCGGAACCGGTACCATGAGGATTCCAGCGATCCCGCCGAAATCCGCACGATATCGATTCAGAGACGCCCTCCGAAACGACGTGCGCGACGAATCACACACGTGATGCCAGAGGAATTAACACGAGCGGTAACATTACAACAGGATTAAAATAGAGCCCACAAGATACATATATTACAACAACGACTCCAACGAGTCAAGATACAAATATATAATACAAAGATCCAAATCATACAGAAGATCGAATACGTCCGAGTACGGACAAGATACAAATTGGACTAAGAGTCACGAAGATAACCAGTGGCGTCCATAACCCTGCCCGGGCCAAGCCGGAAGGGTAACCTTGCTAACGTCGTCATCTTGTACACGACAAAGTCGGGCCATCGGTTCTCGAGCAAAAGGGAGGAAGCAAAAGAGAAAGGGAAAAGGCGAGAGTAAGTACCAAGGAACGAACTCCGGCACGTACTTAGCGAGGCTGGAAATGGCTATGCTCGCCGAGCGAGTATAAATATATATCGCACGGGGCTATATGGTAGGTTTAGCGGCGGCAAAACTATAACCAATAGAGACACACTTTGCAACATCCGTCTACCCGAGAGAAGATAAGAGAGCGCATAAGGTAACGAGATAAAATACTACACAAACATAACCCGACCAAATACACATATCCCCTTCAACAATTGCGAAGAGGCAATGTAAAAGGCACTCAACGGTGGACAAGTGTTATTAGGTATCGGTTGCAGTAATGCTATATTACTACGCAAGTTATTAGCAGGTTATTAGCAACAAGATAACGGTGTAAGTTGTTCTATGATCAAGCTATACAATTCCAAGTCGTCCATAACCGCGGACACGGCTTATCGATAAGATGTACACCCTGCAGGGGTTGCCCAAATGTAACCATACGCATGGTCGACCCACTTACGACAGGTGGATGTCTCACAACAAGACCGTTCCCGGTTCAACAAGAAAGTCTAGGGGGCCACCCAACTAAGCTACCCGTGACGAAGTCGGCCGTACTCCGAGACGGACCCGGAGGTTGCGTAGGCGTCTAGGCGGGCACTAACGGCCAAGCACTAGATAAGTCGTCTAGCAATTATGCGGTGCGGTACATAAATAAACCACCCGAAGGCAACGGGAAGTAAACACCCGAAGGCAACGGTATATAAACATGCATGCGCCAAATAAAACAAAGGTTGTGGCCCCCTTTTCAAGCTGTCTTGAGAAAAGGTAATGGGTGAGGGGGTCCCGGTGAATCCCCACGCATGGGTAGAGCGCTCAATCTCGGAACGAGATAACAAGAACTCGGGTCCTAGGGGACATTAGCGAGTCAAAGTTCCGATGCTTTCGCAAAGGGGCTCACGAGATGCCTCTGCTTACAATTTTAGTTGTTAACAAATAAGTAAAGCATGTGTATCTCCAACAAACTAATATAGCATGTGATATCCTCCCAACAACCCAACATATCCCGATAACGGATCGAGATAAACAACGAGCCTAAACACGCCTACGACTCGCAAGGCTCAAACATCAAGCAACGGCTATGGGTAAGGAATGATACATATAGGATTCTTAGAGTAAACAAGTGGAATAGGACACGTGACTCGATAAAGAAGCGCAACATAAGGATAGCAATGCGAGGGAGAGAGTAAAATAGGTGAAGAGAGAGGGCTCGCCTGTGAAAAGCTGCAGAAGAACTTGTCGGAGAACTCGTCGTATCTCACGTCACCACTTCGTGATCCTATCCGGGAAGAAGCAAATGCTGTAACACACAACGCATGCAAGTCTTACTACTACAGATAAAGAAGATCCAGCATGATCAAGATGATATGCATGACATGGCAGATATGATGCGATGCGCTTATCCAATTTTAAACGGAGTCGGAACCCCGGACAACCAATTAGAGTTGGAGTTGCATTTTCTACCGATAAACTTAAGGGTGGATTAGCATAGCAAACATGGCAGGGGTGAGCTACATCAAAGTTAAATGGAACCGGGACAACATTTATATAATATCCCACATATTCCATATGTTCCATATTAGGTGATAATACAAACTATCACAAATTTATATGATGCATGATGCAACAGCAAACATGGATGGCATATTTATATTCAGCACATTTTTCTGATCAAAATGGATATAAAGTTTGTAGCAATTGAATTTGTAGAAGTGCATTTTTAATTCATTTGAAAAAACCATCTGTTGGTGCAAAAACTGAAAATTGAATCGAGCTGAAACTTTGTACACAGGGCTGGAACTAGCCACAGTTGATGACTGGTGGGTCCTCGTGCCACATCAGCTCAAGGATGGAAAGATGCAAAAAGTTTGGTTTAACCCGCGCTCACAGGATTCGAATTTAGGCCGGCGGGATATGGAACAAACGGGACGAGCCAGTGGTGCTAGCTCAAGGATTTGATATGGTTCAGGTTGCAACGGAGGTAAGGTATGGAATCTGGTTAACTGAATTTTGACACTGAAATCTGAAAAACTGAACAGCTGCTGGATTCCTGTAGAGGCATTTCTGCACGTATTTTAAAGCGTCAACTGCGAGAGATCTGGCCAGCGCTAGATGAGGTTATTGGCGGGTTGAGCTTGATGGTGTTTTGGTGGTTCGGAAGGATCAAACAAAGGTCGGAATGATGCTCTGTGTCGCCGGATTTGCTCGCCGGAAAACGGAAGGACGACACTGCGAACTGAACTGGAATCTGGAACTCGTTTTCTGGACAGAACTTCGGTTGAAGATGATGACGTCTACACAGCACCGTTTTGGGCGATTCAAAGACCAGACGATAGAGGATGTTTCGGTGCTTCTAAAGGTACAAGGATCTCGTGCTGAAACAAGCTGTGCCGGCGAGGATATACGTTGGAAGATGGCACCGCGAAACAGAACCAAAACGTAAGCTTTTTCTCGTTTTCGTTTTCGATTTCTTTTCTTCCTCAATCTCTTCTCACGTCGATGATGCAGGGGTGTGGAGGCATGCAGGGAAGATGAGGGAGTGTGGTGCTCACCCTGGGTGGTCGGAGACGAGGAGGAGGACTGCCGGCGACGAGGGACGAAGGAGAGGCCGGGGTAGACGATACTGATGGTGAGGAAGACTCGAGCAGATGCGGGCGTTGGCGTCCTTGACGACGTCCATGAGGGAGAGGAGAGGACGGAGGTACGATTCCACGGATCAGGTGAGCTCGTCGGCGGCCATGGTGACGGTGGCGTGGAGGTAGACGGCGGTGGTTTCTCGGTGGGTGTTGGTGGAGAAACAGAGAGGAGGAGGAGATGGTGTGGCGGCGGCTGGAGAGGAGGAGGCGAGCTAGGGTTGGAGGGGAGAGCGCCGGGGTTGGTTTTATAGGCGGGAGCCGTGGTGCATGGTGGCCGTCCCATCACGTTTCATGGCGACGTGGAGGTACTGGATGTTGCGCCGTACAGCAAAGAAGAAGGACAGAGAGGTTATAGTGAGATAGGTGGGCTACTAGACTTGGACATCGTTGCTTCAGGGATGGGCTTCGGTTAAGATGAAGACAAGGAAAGAGGCAGGCTGCTGCGGTTTGCTTCAACGGAGAAGGAGGCCCAAACAAAGACGTACACTTGATTTGGAAAGGAGCAGTCTAGTTTCTCTTCCTAGAATTTGCAAGGAAGATGATAAGGAGAATGAAGAAGAGAGAAAGTGGGACAGCGAAGGAAAATTTTCAGGCTCTTGCACAACATTTTTCAAACTTGAATTTTGATTTTAAATCGTTTGCAAACTTTTATAAGATACTTTGCATTTGGGTTTTCTTTAAAAATACGAGGAAAGATGGGAGCGATTTATGAAACCATATGAGAGGGAAAATAAAAAATAATTTTATTTAAAAATAGATTTAATCTTGTGGATGATATGATGCATGATATCATGATGATGCATAAAAGAAAAGAACAAACAAAATCTAATAGGGGAGCTACCCTGGGCCGTTACAATCGACACCACTAACAAGGGATCGCGCCCCGAGATCCCACGTCCAGGTACGGGGGAGAAGGGTGGAACTATCGGATCTTCAGGCGACGTGTCGATCTCCTCGACACCACTAACAAGAAATCTTGCTCCAGCTTGGGTGGTCGACACCACCAACAAGAAGTCGTTGTTCTGATGACGATGATGACTCCGGAGAAACAAAGGAAGGAGTAACAGTCACACGGATCTACCAATTCAGGTAACAAGGGCGAATAGTAAGAGTAGTCGGTATGGGGGCCAATCCATCCCGCACCCGAACTATTAACCGTGAACATAAATAGGAGAATCGTGTAACCAACTCTCGGATCTCAGATTGACGATATCGACAAGCATTGTCAGCAAGAATTCGATTGGGTCAAAGCACAAGGAATTGAAGAGTGATCACAAAATAAGGATGATATCAATCGGAGATTACAAGGTTGCCATCGGTGATGTACTTCTGTCGGAAATCTTCAAAGATCGGTCCTAATAGGTGAAGACATAGATCGTCCAACCCACGTCGGAACCTAAGACTCGGAGAAGCATATAAGAGAGAAGAATCAAAACTTGCAAAGGTAAGAGGAGAATGAACATAGATAAGGAGAAAACAGACCTAATCAGATCTATCCAACGAATTTTAGAAAATAGTTTTGACACTCTAACTGAACGACCGTTGGCAAGGCTATCCTACAAGCTGGACTAGTGGGATGCCGATCAACTCGAGGCTCGATACCAACTTGTGACGCCCGGAACCGGTACCATGAGGATTCCAGCGATCCCGCCGAAATCCGCACGATATCGATTCGGAGACGCCCTCCAGACACGACGTGCGCGACGAATCACACACGTGATGCCGGAGGAATTAACACGAGCGGTAACATTACAACGGGATTACAATAGAGCCCACAAGATACATATATTACAACAACGACTCCAACGAGTCAAGATACAAATATATAATACAAAGATCCAAATCATACGAGAAGATCGAATACGTCCGAGTACGGACAAGATACAAATTGGACTAAGAGTCCTGAAGATAACCAGTGGCGTCCATAACCCTGCCCAGGCCAAGCCGGAAGGGTAACCTTGCTAACGTCGTCATCTTGTACCTTGTGACGCCCCGGAACCAGTACCATGAGGATTCCAGCGATCCCGCCAAAATCCGCACGATATCGATTCTGAGACGCCCTCCGACACGACGTGCGCGACGAATCACACACGTGATGCCAGAGGAATTAACACGAGCGGTAACATTACAACAGGATTACAATAGAGCCCACAAGATACATATATTACAACAACGACTCCAACGAGTCAAGATACAAATATATAATACAAAGATCCAAATCATACAGAAGATCGAATACGTCCGAGTACGGACAAGATACAAATTGGACTAAGAGTCCTGAAGATAACCAGTGGCGTCCATAACCCTGCCCGAGGCCAAGCCGGAAGGGTAACCTTGCTAACGTCGTCATCTTGTACACGACAAAGTCGGGCCATCGGTTGTCGACAAAAGGGAGGAAGCAAAGAGAAAGGGAAAAGGCAGAGTAAGTAGCAAGGAACGAACTCCGGCACGTACTTAGCGAGGCTGGAAATGGCTATGCTCGCCGAGCGAGTATAAATATATATCGCCTGGGGTTATATGGTAGGTTTAGCGGCGGCAAAACTATAACCAATAGAGACACATCTGCAACATCCGTCTACTCCAGAGAAGATAAGAGAGCGCATAAGGTAACAGATAAAATACTACACAAACATAACCCAGCCAAATACACATATCCCCTTCAACAATTGCGAAGAGGCAATGTAAAAGGCACTCAACGGTGGACAAGTGTTATTAGGTATCGGTTGCAGTAATGCTATATTACTACGCAAGTTATTAGCAGGTTATTAGCAACAAGATAACGGTGTAAGTTGTTCTATGATCAAGCTATACAATTCCAAGTCGTCCATAACCGCGGACACGGCTTATCGATAAGATGTACACCCTGCGGGGTTGCCCAAATGTAACCATACGCATGCTCGACCCACTTACGACAGGTGGATGTCTCACAACAAGACCGTTCCCAGTTCAACAAGAAAGTCTAGGGGGCCACCCAACTAAGCTACCCGTGACGAAGTCCGGCCGTACTCCGAGACGGACCCGGAGGTTGCGTAGGCGTCTAGGCGGGCACTAACGGCCAAGCACTAGATAAGTCGTCTAGCAATTATGCAGTGCAGTACATAAATAAACCACCCGAAGGCAACAGGAAGTAAACACCCGAAGGCAACAGTATATAAACATGCATGCGCCAAATAAAACCAAGGTTGTGGCCCCATTTTCAACTGTCTTGAGAAAAGGTAATGGGTGAGGGGGGTCCCAGTGAATCCCCACGCATGGGTAGAGCGCTCAATCTCGGAACAGATAACAAGAACTCGGGTCCTAGGGGACATTAGCGAGTCAAAGTTCCGATGCTTTCGCAAAGGGGCTCACGGATGCCTCTCGCTTACAATTTTAGTTGTTAACAAATAAGTAAAGCATGTGTATCTCCAACAAACTAATATAGCATGTGATATCCTCCCAACAACCCAACATATCCCGATAACAGATCGAGATAAACAACAGAGCCTAAACACGCCTACGACTCGCAAGGCTCAAACATCAAGCAACGGCTATGGGTAAGGAATGATACATATAGGATTCTTAGAGTAAACAAGTGGAATAGGACACGTGACTCGATAAAGAAGCGCAACATAAGGATAGCAATGGGAGGGAGAGAGTAAAATAGGTGAAGAGAGAGGGCTCGCCTGTGAAAAGCTGCAGAAGAACTTGTCGGAGAACTCGTCGTATCTCACGTCACCACTTCGTGATCCTATCCGGGAAGAAGCAAATGCTGGAACACACAACGCATGCAAGTCTTACTACTACAGATAAAGAAGATCCAGCATGATCAAGATGATATGCATGACATGGCAGATATGATGCGATGCGCTTATCCAATTTTAAACGGAGTCGGAACCCCGGACAACCAATTAGAGTTGGAGTTGCATTTTCTACCGACAAACTTAAGGGTGGATTAGCATAGCAAACATGGCAGGGGTGAGCTACATCAAAGTTAAATGGAACCGGGACAACATTTATATAATATCCCACATATTCCATATGTTCCATATTAGGTGATAATACAAACTATCACAAATTTATATGATGCATGATGCAACAGCAAACATGGATGGCATATTTATATTCAGCACATTTTTCTGATCAAAATGGATATAAAGTTTGTAGCAATTGAATTTGTAGAAGTGCATTTTTAATTCATTTGAAAAAACCATCTGTTGGTGCAAAAACTGAAAGTTGAATCGAGCTGAAACTTTGTACACAGGGCTGGAACTAGCCACAGTTGATGACTGGTGGGTCCTCGTGCCACATCAGCTCAAGGATGGAAAGATGCAAAAAGTTTGGTTTAACCCGCGCTCACAGAATTCGAATTTAGGCCGGCGGGAAATGGAACAAACGGGACGAGCCAGTGGTGCTAGCTCAAGGATTTGATATGGTTCAGGTTGCAACGGAGGTAAGGTATGGAATCTGGTTAACTGAATTTTGACACTGAAATCTGAAAAACTGAACAGCTGCTGGATTCCTGTAGAGGCATTTCTGCACGTATTTTAAAGCGTCAACTGCGAGAGATCTGGCCAGCGCTAGATGAGGTTATTGGCGGGTTGAGCTTGATGGTGTTTTGGTGGTTCGGAAGGATCAAACAAAGGTCGGAATGATGCTCTGTGTCGCCGGATTTGCTCGCCGGAAAACGGAAGGACGACACTGCGAACTGAACTGGAATCTGGAACTCGTTTTCTGGACAGAACTTCGGTTGAAGATGATGACGTCTACACAGCACCGTTTTGGGCGATTCAAAGACCAGACGATAGAGGATGTTTCGGTGCTTCTAAAGGTACAAGGATCTCGTGCTGAAACAAGCTGTGCCGGCGAGGATATACGTTGGAAGATGGCACCGCGAAACAGAACCAAAACGTAAGCTTTTTCTGTTTTCGTTTTCGATTTCTTCCCCGATCTCTTCTCACGTCGATGATTCAGGGGTGTGGAGACATGCAGAGGAGAGGAGGGAGTGTGGTGCTCACCCCGGGGTGGTCGGAGACGAGGAGGAGGACTGCCGGCGACGAGGGACGAAGGAGAGGCCGGGGTAGACGATACAGATGGTGAGGAAGACTCGAGCAGATGCGGGCGTTGGCGTCCTTGACGACGTCCATGAGGGAGAGGAGAGGACGGAGGTCCGATTCCACGGATCAGGTGAGCTCGTCGGCGGCCATGGTGACGGTGGCGTGGAGGTAGACGGCGGTGGTTTCTCGGTGGGTGTTGGTGGAGAAACAGAGAGGAGGAGGAGATGGTGTGGCGGCGGCTGGAGAGGAGGAGGCGAGCTAGGGTTGGAGGGGAGAGCGCCGGGGTTGGTTTTATAGGCGGGAGCCGTGGTGCATGGTGGCCGTCCCATCACGTTTCATGGCCACGTGGAGGTACTGGATGTTGCGTCGTACAGCAAAGAAGAAGGACAGAGAGGTTATAGTGAGATAGGTGGGCTACTAGACTTGGACATCGTTGCTTCAGGGATGGGCTTCGGTTAAGATGAAGACAAGGAAAGAGGCAGGCTGCTGCGGTTTGCTTCAACGGAGAAGGAGGCCCAAACAAAGACGTACACTTGATTTGGAAAGGAGCAGTCTAGTTTCTCTTCCTAGAATTTGCAAGGAAGATGATAAGGAGAATGAAGAAGAGAGAAAGTGGGACAGCGAAGGAAAATTTTCAGGCTCTTGCACAACATTTTTCAAACTTGAATTTTGATTTTAAATCGTTTGCAAACTTTTATAAGATACTTTGCATTTGGGTTTTCTTTAAAAATACGAGGAAAGATGGGAGCGATTTATGAAACCATATGAGAGGGAAAATAAAAAATAATTTTATTTAAAAATAGATTTAATCTTGTGGATGATATGATGCATGATATCATGATGATGCATAAAAGAAAAGAACAAACAAAATCTAATAGGGGAGCTACCCTGGACCGTTACAAAAATGTAACTCTTGGGAGGTTTTTTGAAATTTCCATGTTTGAAACCAAAAACCACTTCTCTTCATGCTAGACTTTCATAAAATGTACCAAGTTTAGGGTTAGGTGGTAGATACATGATTTTTCTGGTTTGAATATGTCCAAACCTTGTTTATCAACTTGAATGCTTACTATATGACATAAGAATGCTTACCATATGTTTGAATTTTAAAAGCATATAGTCTTCTTATGTCATATAGTAAGCATTCAAGTTGATAAACAATGTTTGGACGTATTCAAACCAGACAAATCATGTATCTACCCCTAACCCTAATCTCGGTCGATTTTATGAAAGTCAAGCATGAAGAGAAGTGGTTTTTGGTTTCAAACATGGAAATTTCAAAAACCCTCCCAAGAGTTACATTTTGGAGTGACTTAAGAATGATAGATGCTTAATTTTTCATATTCATGTTTTAAACTTGTTTAAATCATGGTCAAACCTAGGATTTGACCAAGATTCAAATGGGTAGAAAATAAAAAAATAGAAAATGAAAAAACAAAGTACATAGTCTTCTTTTGTCATGTAGTAAGCATTCAATTTGATAAACAAGGTCTAGACATATTCAAACTTGACAAACCATGTATCTACCCCCTAACCCCTAAATTCTGTCTTATGAAGTCTACCATGAAGAGAAGTGGTTTTGGGTTTCAAACATGGAAATTTCAAAAACCCTCCCAAAAACTTCATTGTAGAGTGACTAAGAAGGATACAAGGTTCCCTTTTCATTTTCATGTTTTAAACTTATTTAAATCTTGGTCAAACCTATGATTTGACCAAAAGGTTCAAATGGGCATAAAAATTCAAAAAAAAATCAAAAGAATGAAAAACCTAGGATTTGACCAAGATTCAAATCGGTATAAAATTTTAAAAAAAATCAAAAAATGTAAAAACAAGGCACATAGTCTTCTTATGTCATATAGTAAGCATTCAATTAAGTTGATAAACAAGGTCTAGACATATTCAAACCAGGAAAATCATGTATCTACCCCCTAACCCTAGCTTAACTCTGTCTTATGAAGTCAAGCATGCATGAAGAGAAGTGGTTTTGGTTTCAAACATGGAAATTTCAAAAACCTCCCAAAAGCTTCATTTTGGAGTGACTAAGAAGGATCCATAGGAAACTATGTACTAATACAGTATAATAATCACCCGAGTTATTAGAGCAACAAGTCTGTCACTTACGTGTGGTTCCCATGCGTGAGGTCCCACACTTCAGTGAGCACAAGTCACGTACGCTAGGTAAGCAAACTCCCAGCCATATTCTTTGTCAAGAGAGATGCATCAAGACTCTCTCTCTCTCTCTCTCTCTCCAATTATCCACCTCCGCTGGCTGCCGGTTTTGGCAGGGCGTTTCTAGCTCAGCTCGGAGGCCATGGTGTGCAGGCTCTTTAGCCATGGCGATTTGGTCGCGCCAAGTGGTTCGTGCCCGGCTGCGACGAGGCTCAATCCGGACGGTGGCTGTTAAGGACCCGATCGCATTTCTTGCTTTCAGCCTGGGGTCTACCATGTAAATATTAGGGATTTAGACGTAATTTCCTATTTATTTTGTGTTATGCTGTAAACTGCTCTCTGATGCGTATTGGAAATCTGGGTCCTTCAGGATCGTTCGGTTGTCCCTCTAACAAAAAAAAACATCTCTCTCATTCTCAGCCTCGCTCGCTCGCACGCCCTGCGCACTGACAACCCTACACAACAGTCAAATCACCCGAAAAAATCTAGACACCATAAATAAGTGGGGCCCGTGACTGCTCTCCCTTCGTCTCCTCCCGTGTGATCCCTCTTCCTCCGATTCCCGACCTTGCGGAAAATAAAAATGAAATGAAAGAGTTTCACTGGACGGGCAAACACATGTGCCTAGTAATAATAATAAAAACGTAAAAAAATCGACCTACGATTCTATTATTATTAAATAAGTTAAACTAGGGTTCTGCCCAATACTACGGATCAATTTCATAAAATGCAACTACGGAGTTCGATTTTGGCCTGCTAATATAAAATTAAATAATCTGAACTAGTATTCCTCTAAAAAATCATTTTGGTATGCATCGTTTGGTACTTTTGATAGCAAGAGTGCTTACGCCCTCCGTTAGCAAATAGTCTTCCTTTTCATGTTTGCAAAGTCAAGCATGAAGAGAAGTGGTTTTGGGTTTCAAACATGGAAATTTCAAAAACCTCCCAAAAAACTTCATTTTCGAGTGACTAAGAAGGATACAAGCTTCCCTTTTCATTTTCATGTTTTAAACTTGTTTAAATTATCTTGGTCAAATCACATAGTCTTCTTATGTCATGTAGTAAGCAAAGCACATAGTCTTCTTATGTCATATAGTAAGAATTAAAATTGATAAACAAGGTCTAGACATATTCAAACTAGACAAATCATGTATCTACCCCTAATTAGACCTGGCCATGGGCAGCCCGGCCCGGTCGGCCCGAAATTCTCGGGCCAAGCCCGACCCGACCATGTCTCTGGGCCGGGCCTGGGCCTGATTTTGTGGCCCGATGCTTGCGCCGGGCCGGGCCTGGGCCGTGATTTTGTGCGTTTTAGTGAAGTGGCCCGGCCCGTGGCCCACGGCCCGACGGGCTTTTGACTTGATGGGCCGGGCTTGGGCCAGTTTTTTCGGCCCGACGGTCGGGCCGGGCCTGGGCCAGGATTTTTTGCGTCGGGCTTAGGTCGGCCCGGCCCGAGGCCCGGCCCGGCCCGAAGAATGCACAGGTATACCCCTAACCCTAAACTCTGTCATATGAAGTCAAGCATGAAGAGCAGTGGTTTTTGGTTTCAAACATGGAAATTTCAAAAACCCTACCAAGAGTTTTGGAGTGACTAAGAAGGATAGATGCTTAATTTTTCATATTCATGATTTAAACTTGTTCAAATCTTGGTCAAACCTAGAATTTGACCAAGATTCAAATGGGCATAACAATTCAAAAAAATCAAAAAAAAAAAATCTGAAAAACCAAGGTCTTATTATGTCATATAGTAAGCATTCAATTAAGTTGATAAGCAAGGTCTAGACATATTCAAACAAGAAAAATCATGTATCTACCCCTAACCCTAAACTCTGTCTCATGAAGTCAAGCACGCATGAAGATATGTGGTATTTGGTTTCGAACATGGAAATTTCAAAAACCCTCCCAAGAGCTTCATTTTGAAGTGACTAAGAAGGATACAAGCTTCCCTTTTCATTTTCATGTTTTAAACGTTTGTTTAAATTATCTTGGTCAAATCACATAGCTAGTCTTCTTATGGCATATAGTAAGCACATAGTCTTCTTATGTCATATAGTAAGCATTCAATTAAGTTGATAAACAAGGTCTACACATATTCAAACCAGGAAAATCATGTATCTACCCCTAACCCTAAACTCTGTCTTATGAATTCAAGCATGCATTAAGAGAAGTGGTTTTTGGTTTCAAACATGGAAATTTCAAAAACCCTCCCAAGAGCTACATTTTGGAGTGACTAAGAAGGATAGATGCTTAATTTTTCAGATTCATGATTTAAACTGGGGTGCTTATTATATTGTATAAGTACAAAGTTTCCTATGGTTCCAAGGGTAGGGAAGCCAAGTTAACTCATTTACATGATAGTATTTTTTCCATGAAGCCAAGTTAACTCATCTATCAATTGGTACATTTTGGTTATATTCAAAAATTTACTTGAAACTTGTTGGTAATGCCATTCTACTACTTGGCTAACACATTTTTCAGCTCGGGAAGGTAGGGGAGGGGGGCATGATGCTACCCTGAATTTGTGGGACCCCTAAAACTTGCAAATACGAGCGATGCATCCAAAAGAAACACTCGTCCCCTCACCGCATGATTTTGCCCTACCTAAATTTGAAGTCAAGCCAAATGTGGTTCAAAAAAGGCAATCAAAAGGCATGGATTGTTCATCATTTTCTACATAGCTAGGGAAAATACCATACTGCCATACTAGTGTTTTAGAAAATAGCCCTTCAAATAGTTTGGCAACATGTTTATCAACTTTAATGCTTACTATATGACATAAGAAAACTATTTGATTTGGTTTTTCATTTTTCTGTTTTTTTTATTTTTCTGCCCATTTGAATCTTGGTCAAATCCTAGGTTTGACCAAGATTTAGACAAGTTTAACACGTGAAAACGAATAAGTAAGCATGGATCCTTCTTAGTCACTCCAAAATATACCAATTGATAGATATGTTAACTTTGCTTCATGGAAAAAATAATGTCATGTAAATGAGTGATACGTCTCAAACGTATCTATAATTTCTTATGTTCCATGCTACTTTTATGATGATACTCACATGTTTTATACACATTATATGTCATTATTATGCATTTTCCGGCACTAACCTATTGACGAGATGCCGAAGAGCCGATTGTTGTTTTCTGCTGTTTTTGGTTTCAGAAATCCTAGTAAGGAAATATTCTCGGAATTGGACGAAATCAACGCCCAGGGGCCTATTTTTCCACGAAGCTTCCAGAAGTCCGAAGAGGAAATGAAGTGGGGCCACGAGGTGGCCACACAACAGGGCGGCGCGGCCCAGGTGCTGGCCGCGCGGCCCTAGCGTGTGGGCCCCTCGTGACGCCCCCTGACCTACCCTTCCGCCTACTTGCCTTCGTCGCGAAACCCCCAGTACCGAGAGCCACGATACGGAAAACCTTCCAGAGACGCAGCCGCCGCCAATCCCATCTCGGGGGATTCAGGAGATCGCCTCCGGCACCCTGCCGGAGAGGGGAATCATCTCCCGGAGGACTCTTCATCGCCATGATCGCCTCCGGATTGATGTGTGAGTAGTTCACCCCTGGACCATGGGTCCATAGCAGTAGCTAGATGGTCGTCTTCTCCTAATTGTGATATCATGCTCGATCTTGTGAGCTGCCTATCATGATCAAGATCGTTTCTTTGTAATCCTACATGTTGTGGTTGTTGGGATCCGATGGTATTGAATACTATGTCAAGTTGATTATCAATCTATCATATATGAGTTGTTTATGTTCTTGCATGCTCTCCGTTGCTAATAGAGGCTCTGGCCAAGTTGATACTTGTGACTCCAAGAGGGAGTATTTATGCTCGATAGTGGGTCCATGCCTCCATTAAATGCGGGACGATGATGAGAAAGTTCTAAGGTTGTGGATGTGCTTGTTGCCACTAGGGATAAAACATCGATGCTTTGTCTAAGGAAATTTGTGTTGATTACATTACGCACCATACTTAATGCAATTGTCTGTTGCTTGCAACTTAATACCGGAAGGGGTTCGGATGATAACCGAAAGTGGACTTTTTAGGCATAGATGCATGCTGGATGGCGGTCTATGTACTTTGTCGTAATGCCCTGATTAAATCTCATAGTACTCATCATGATATATGTATGTGCATTGTTATGCCTTCTTTATTTGTCAATTGCCCAACTGTAATTCGTTCACCCAACATGCTATTTATCTTATGGGAGAGACACCGCTAGTGAACTGTGGACCCCGGTCTATTCTTTACATCTGAAATACAATCTACTGCAATACTTGTTCTTTACTGTTCTTCGCAAACAATCATCTTCCACACAATACGGTTAATCCTTTGTTCACAGCAAGCCGGTGAGATTGACAACCTCACTGTTACGTTGGGGCAAAGTACTTTGGTTGTGTTGTGCAGGTTCCACGTTGGCGCCGGAATCCCTGGTGTTGCGCCACACTACACTCCGCCACCATCAACCTTCAACGTGCTTCTTGACTCCTACTGGTTCGATTAAACCTTGGTTTCTTACTGAGGGAAACTTGCTACTGTGCACATCACACCTTCCTCTTGGGGTTCCCAATGGACGTGTCAACTACACGCATCAAGCAAATTTCTGGCGCCGTTGCCGGGGCGATCAAGACACGCTGCAAGGGGAGTCTCCACTTCCAATCTCTTTACTTTGTTTTTTTTCTTGCTTTATTTTATTTACTACTTTGTTTGCTGCACTTAAAACAAAACACAAAAAAATTAGTTGCTAGCTTTACTTTATTTACTGTCTTGCTCTCTATATCAAAAACACAAAGAAATTAGTTACTAGCATTTAGTTTACTTTTGTTATCATGTCTAGCTCTGTACCTGTTACTTCTTCACCTGAGGAATTAGTTTTTACTTTTAAACAAGGGAATGAGGAGAATTTTAAAGATGCTTGGTCTAGAATTTTTGATTCTTATCGTAAAGTTGAACCTCAAATGACACTAAGTCTGCTCCTTAGTAATTTTTATTTTGGGCTTATGATTCGCAATAGATATGCCTTGGATGCTGTAGTAGGAGGAGATTTCCTTCATTGCAATGGTGATCAAGCTTTTAATGCCATAAAAAATTGGTTACATCACATAGTTCAGCTAATAACTTTGATTCAGCTCTTATTAGCATTTATAATAGATTAAACACTCTTGAGATAAGTGCATCTCGCTTAAAAGAAAATTATAGTTATGTTCGTAACCGTCTTGATCAAGTTTTAGTGAACTCTGAACCTTCAATGTGGGACCCTACTATTAAAGTTATTATTGGTGGTGAAACTTTTCATGCCTATTGTGATATTATGTCTGAATTTTGCCTTATGCCTAAGAGTATTTATGAATCTTTGACACTTTGGGGACTCGTTGAAGGAGGAGAAGGAATAACTCTTGTTGATAACTCTGTTATAATTCCTAAGGGAATAGCCGAGGGTGTGCATACAACCATTCTTGGAAGAACGGTATCCACTGATTATCTTGTTATTGAATGTGTAGGAACAGGACAAATCACACTTGGAAGATCTCTGCTGAAACTATTGGGAACAATCATAGATGTGGGAGAAGGCACCCTAAAATTCACCTCTACACCGGGAGGTAGACATGTATTCCCTAAACCAAAGAGTAAGAAAAAGAGTAAGAAGGGTAGGCGTAAAGCCCGAGGTAATATCGATGCTTCATCTCTTGATAACACTTGATTCACACTTTCTGCGCCTAGCTGAAAGGCGTTAAAGAAAAGCGCTTATGGGAGACAACCCATGTTTTTACTACAGTACTTTGTTTTATATTTGAGTCTTGGAAGTTGTTACTACTGTAGCAACCTCTCCTAATCTTTATTTTATTGCATTGTTGTGCCAAGTAAAGTCTTTGATAGTAAAGTCAATACTAGATTTGGATTACTCGCGCAGTAAACAGATTTCTTGCTGTCACGAATCTGGGCAGAATTCTCTGTGGTAACTCAGAAAAATCTGCAAATTTACGTGCGTGGTCCTCAGATATGTACGCAACTTTCATTCAATTTGAGCATTTTCATCTGAGCAAGTTAAGTGCCCCTGTAAAATTCGTCTTTACGGACTGTTCTGTTTTGACAGATTCTGCCTTTTATTTCGCATTGTCCTGTTTTGCTATGTTCGATGGATTTCTTTGTTCCATTAACTTTCAGTAGCTTTGTGCAATGTCCGAAGTTTAAAGAATGATTATGTCACCTCCGAATATGTGAATTTTCAAATATGCACTAACCCTCTAATGAGTTTGTTTCGAGTTTGGTGTGGAGGAAGTTTTCAAGGATCAAGAGAGGAGGATGATACAATATGATCAAGAAGAGTGAAAAGTCTAAGCTTGGGGATGCCCCCGTGGTTCATCCCTGCATATTTCAAGAAGACTCAAGCATCTAAGCTTGGGGATTCCCAAGGCATCCCCTTCTTCATCGACAACATTATCAGGTTCCTCTAGTGAAACTATATTTTTATTCAATCACATCTTATGTGCTTTGCTTGGAGCGTCTGTTTGCTTTAGTTTTTGTTTTGTTTGAATAAAGTCAGATCCTAGCATTATTTATATTGGAGATATTACGCTCCGCTGTTTCGTATGAACACATGTGTTCTTAGCTTTATCTTTAATGTTCATTGCGAAAGTTGAACTACCTCATTCATTGATATATGGTTGGAAACGGAAAATGCCGCATGTGGTAAATGGTATAATGTCTTGAATAATGTGATACTTGGCAATTGTTGTGCTCATATAGATCATGTTTAAGCTCTTGCATCATGTACCTTGCACCTATTAATGAATAACTACATAGAGCTTGTTAAAATTTGGTTTGCATGATTGGTCTCTCTAAGTC